>NC_137831.1:46166594-46414094 GCF_963921795.1 Nannobrachium achirus | reverse complement strand
CCCCCACCATGACGAGCACTTTTACTCTGTACTTAGTCTGCTCTTTTTCCCCTCTACACCAAAGCTCTTTGCCAAAAATAGGCGTTGTGAGCTTGTAGATGTGCTATTTTTGGCGGAGAAAAAAAAAAGGTTTCTATCACACACAGATTTGGAGGACCCCCTGTAGTAACTCTGAGGACCCCTAGGGTTTCCCTGACCCCCTGTTGAAGACCCCTGCTCTATTAAAAAGCTCTGTAAGAGCTCTGTTGTGCATCTCCGTCCTCAGGGAGGCAGATGATTCCTTCCATGTGCATGCACGCACGTGTGCGCGCGCGCGCGCACACACACACACACACACACACACACACACACACACACACACACACACACACACACACACACATCATCGGTGCACAGCTGCAAGTCAGAAAAGAGAGGGGAGAGGGGTTGAGAGAGAGAGAGAGAGAGGCAGGGGCGTCAATAAACCCTTTTGCAAATCCCGCCCCATTCTGCCCTGTTACTATGATGGGACATTAACCCTGGGCAGATTGTTTTTATAGTGGAAGTGGATGGGATTTTTTTTCCCCTTCATAGCCTCATTACAGCTATATAAAGTACCAAAGGAAAAACACCTAGGTGATATTAATAAAAAGGGAAGACAAAGGTACAGTAGTTACATTGCAAAACAGGGGATTTACCCGAAAATATATGTTTTAATTTGTTTAATCCCAGTGGGACAGAATCCTCTTTGCAGATTCTTTTATAGTGGTAGTGGATGCGATTTTTTTTCCCTTCATAGCCTCATTACAGCTATATAAAGTACCACAAAAAACACATCTACGTGATATTAATAAAAAGGGAAGAAAAAGGTACAGTAATTACATAGCAAAACAGTAGTTTTCCCCCGAAAAATAAATGTTTTAATTAGTTTAATCCTCTGGATCAGAGGTAGAAAGAGAAGCGCATTGCATCTTGGGTACTAGGAAGAGGACAGAGAGAATGTTTCTCCTCACATAATAGGCTGGCTTTTCGTAATTCTGCCCATTTAAATTATATGTACCCAATCGTGACTCTTAGACCATTGATAAGGTACATGTGAACTAGTTTGTTGAAGCTTATTCGTTATGATGAGCGAGATCGCTTGACGCTTGCCGTCGCTATCACCGTACCGGCCGATCTCCGTGTCGCGCAGTGCGGACAGTTTTTGAAAGCCTGAAGCAACATTCTCCACTGCACAAACTCCACCCCCGATAGCAAAAAGTGAATGATTTTTTCTGGTTGGCCAGTCAGGGAGTCTCAGGGACCAATCAGAAGGCTGACAAACGGTCTATTGGGTATGGCAAGGGTATGCAGCTGCCATACCCTGGGTCCAGGGGGGAAAATAAAAGTTCAGTTAGTAATAACTACAAATGCAAAATGTAACAAAATGGTCACTTTAACAAGGTATTATAATTATATTCTCCACACTTTTATTCTCCACATCTTGACAGAATGGTATATTCCCAGGTTCTGCAGGTCAGCTGCACAGGTGCAATGCATTATTGTTAATTGTGGCAGGTTTACTAACATGCCATGTTTAGCTGCACTCGAACAACCGTTCCAGGCTGCCATATCCAGCCCAAGAAACCGTAGAAACGGGGGGGGGGGGGGGGGGGGGGAAATAAAATGTACTTCTTAAAATAAATGTAGCATGCCTGTTGCTAAGGTATGGCAACATGACTGGTGTCTTGCACGCGCGCAAAGGCGCGCGTGCGTGCGTGCGTAAGTGCGTGCGTGCGTGGGTAAGTGCGTGCGTGCATGCGTGTGTGTGTGTGTGTAAAAAGTACTCACATGTTCTACTTAAGTAAAAGTATCAACACTGCAATGTTGAAATGTTGTTAGGGTGCCCTCACACCAAAATACCTAGAGTGGAATCCGCCAATGCATTTCAATGAGAATTGAGTGTTTTTTGCGGAAATCCTCTACTGGCATGAAACCGCTCCATTCTCATTGAAATGCATTGGCGGATTCCACTCTAGGTATTTTGGTGTGAGGGCACCCTTACAAGTAATAGTCTGGAAATAAAAATGTACTTGAGTAAAAGTTAAAAAAAAGTACTGGTATCAAAATGTACTTAAAGTACCAAAAGTAAAAGAACAAACTGTTTGAAAATAGCAGATCGACAAGCTCTGTGAGCTTGTAGATCGGCTAAATTTCAAATAGCCAAAGTATAAAATAGGGCTAAAGTGGTTTATGTATGTTTTGTAATATATATCTGCAAAGTAACTAGTAACTAAAGTTTTCAAATGAATGTAGTGGATTAAAAGTACAACATTTGGATCCAAGATGTAGTGGAGCGAAGTAAAAGTATTGGATATTGGAAATACTCAAGTAAAGTACAAATACCTCAGAATTGTACTTAAGTACATTACTTAAATAAAAGTTCTTAGTTACTTTACTGTGCGTGCGTGCGTGCATGCGTGCGTGCGTGAGTGAGTGTGAGTGTGAGTGTTTGCATGTTGTTCCACGGTCCTGGCTTGGCTCTGCTTTTGAGTGTGTTTGTGTGGGTGTGCGACTGTGCGTGCGTGTGTGTGTACGTGTGTGATGCATAACGCAAGCATGTCCTGCTCTTACCCCATCGGCATGACTTATAGCCTCTTTCTCTGTAATAACTCAGTGTAATGTAATAGCTTCCCTTCAGCTCCTGAACTTTCCCTAAGCCACCAGCCAAGCGCTGGTAAATTACTACCTCACCCGCCACCAACTAAGACCTGGGACTAGGGCTGTCACCATTATGACATTTTACATGACGATTCATCGTCGCTCAAATAATTGCGATCAACGATTTAATTGTGTTTTTGTCGTTGGCAATTACATTTCTGTTTGGCTTTTAGGCTTTGAAATTGCACATGGCAGATATGACACATGACCTAAATATACAAAGAAATGACTGACATATTTGACAACTTATACTTAAAAAAGAACATTGATGGCAGAAATAGCCGATCTACAAGCAAGTGAGCTTGTAGATCTGCTATTTCCACTATGTTTGACTTTGAAAGAAATCTATGAACATTTTTCAACATGGAAACGATTATGACAATAATGAAATAATCGCGATTATGTCAAATAATCGCGATTATGTCAAATAATCGCGATTATGTCAAATAATCGTGATTATGTCAAATAATTGCGATTAGACGATTATGTAATAATTGTGACAGCCCTACCTGGGACCGTGGCAGCTCTCACCCCTGGTCAATGTTCGGCAGATAGTCAAAGCTGTGACCTCTCTCTTTCACATCTGCCTGCAGATTGTAGCATTTCTTGAACACCACAGTTCAAGAAATGCTACAATCTACCGCTGAGATTCTCAACCTTTTTTCGCAAGGACTCAAACTGATTTTACACTCTCAGAGTTACAGGCCTGTAAAGGTCCATTGGGTTACTAGATTACTATCAATAATTTAGCCGGGGACCCCACTTTGTTCTACCATATTCACACTTTGGCCATTTCTCTGAATTAGCCACTTTGCAAACGTGAGAACTTGGATTTAGGTCCAAACCCAGCTTGCTACATTAAAGTGATCACATGCACATCTCCCTTTGCCCATTATTCATGTATTCCTTTTGAATATTCTGTCAGCTTCTGTTCATAACACGTTGGGCGGTTTGTTTTCCAGATGTGGATGAATGTCGCTCCTCTCCCTGCCACGCCCATGCCAGCTGTACCAACGGCCTGGGATCCTTCCAGTGTCAGTGCCAGCCTGGGTACCATGGTGATGGCTTCTACTGTACCGTGCAGGATGGTAAGTAAACTACAGTATTATTACCAGTAAGACTCCCTAATCGGGAGATAAGCGACCGTCAGGTTGCAGCGTGATTTTAGGCCAAAATGTGTATGAGCAGTGTCCGGCCTGATGGAGGCGCTATATGGGACAGTTTAGGAGCAGTGTTTTGCAAGAATCGGCCTCATGGTGGCGCTAGAAGGGGCCATGTGAGAATTGTGTGTGTGCAAATATGGCATGGATCGGGGCAACGGTTGCGGAGGTATGAGCACGGCAAAAGTGTGACGTGTGACAGACTGACTGACTGACAGACTGGCAGACGGACAGCTGGTCGAGGTTTTGATAGTAACTGCGACCTGACGGTCGCAATAATATTTATATTTTCATGTGTCTAGGAGGTTGACAGTACTTCATTAGACCCCCTGGTGTGGTTGTTATGAGCAAGTATATGTTCCCTTTGTATTTGGGGTTTCTTCCTGGAGGCTGACACCTTGTGGGTCAAAAGTGCCGATCCAAAAACACATGACATCATATAATCATCCCCTCCCCTTTTACCATTCACCCAACACTGTGGGTGTGGCTAACTTCAGCTGGGTCACCACCCACCATGACAACCAGGCATACTTAATGAATAAAAACCAAATTTTAACTCTTTCTGTACACTTTTTTGGAAGACATCTTCCTCCTAGTGTAATCATAATAGCTGATATTCATGTTTTAGAGGGGGGGAAAAAACATGGCACCCCATCTTTACGGAGGCATTCTCACTCTCTGTACATTTGTAGACTTTCCAAATGCATTTTTGTATCCAGGAGGAGCATGTTGACGCAGTGCGCCGTTCTACAACCGTGTGTGAGAAAGCAGAATGCGTGGCGTTTTCAAATTGTCGCATGTTGTTCATTATTTCTCCGTTGTTGTCCCGGCAGGTGAACCAACACGACCCAAGACCCACTGTGAGCATCACAGAGACAGCGGCCCTGAGCCTTTCCCTGTAGTCGGAGCCTTCGTACCTCAGTGTGATGCTGAGGGACAGTACATCCCCCTACAGGTCAGTGTCTTAGATAGATAGATAGATACCTTTATTATCCCAAGGGGGAAATTTAGTTGTCCAGTAGTAGCACAGCAGTATACAGTTATTTACAAAGTTACAGAGACGTAAGAAAGATAGATAAGAGGGGGAAAAAAACAAAACAAAGACAAGAGCAGTACAGTACCAATAAGGAGAAGGTGCATCAATAGAGGGGGCGAATAATATATAAGAATATATACATAAAGTGTCTTGCAAAAGAGACCATAGCAGTCAATGCTAGTTAGTGCAAACAAGTATCTCACTGTCAATGTTAAACAAAGCAAAAATACTCAGAAACTACCAACACTAACAACCTAATAGTGCTGTGTCAAAAATCAGTGCGAAAAAAAAAAGAAGAAACTAGGAAGCGTGTCACCGCAAGGCGCACATGAGCACTCTTCCTGGAAGGTCCTTAGAGGTCAAAGTCAATACAGCAATTGTTCCTTAGAGGTCAAAGTCAAGTCTTGTACTATGTGTTCATGAAATGACCATTTAACTATTGAAAAATAATAGCAGATATACAAGCTCACCAAGTGCCACACTGCAAGCTTGTAGATCTGCTATTTTTGAAAAATCGTGAAAATGTGTGCAATATAGTTTTCATAGCAAACTTTTGTAACTCAAATCTCTGCTTCTGGGGGGTCCCTGGAACAACATATTTTGAGACGAGAGTCTGCGGCCAAATAAATGTAATTTTGGGGGGTCCTTGACATGAAAAAAGTTTGAGAACCACTGATTTAGAGGAAGGATTTAGAAGTCGGATCAAAGATCGGGTCAAATATATTCAAAGACTTGCACACATTTTCACGATTTAAAAGAAATAGCAGATCTACAAGCTCCCAGCGCTGCACTCGGTGCCGCGTATACATATATGACAAGTTTATGTACCAGTAAGACTCCCTAATCGGGAGATAAGCCAACGGTCGCTTATCATCTCCAACCAACTGTTTACCATAGCAACCATTTTTTTACCTTAGCAACCAACTGTTTACCCTAGCAACCAACTGTTTACCATAGCAACCATGTTTTTTTACCTTAGCAACCAACTGTTTACCATAGCAACCATGGTTTTTTACCCTAGCAACCAACTGTTTACCCTACTAACCAACTGTTTACCATAGCAACCATGTTTTTTACCTTAGCAACCAACTGTTTACCCTAGCAACCAACTGTTTACCACAGCAACCATGTTTTTTTACCCTAGCAACCAACTGTTTACCCTAGCAACCAACTGTTTACCATAGCAACCATGTTTTTTACCTTAGCAACCAACTGGTTACCATAGCAACCACTGTTTTAGACCACTGTTTCTTGCCGGTCTTATATAAGGGTCATTTGTGTACGGTGTGATGTCATACTGATGTCAGCAGTGTGATGTCATACTGATGCGGAGATATGAGCAGGGCAAAGGTGTGACGTGTGACCGACGGACGGACGGACGGACGGACGGCCGGTGGAGGTTTTGATACTAAACTGCGACCTTACGGCCGCAATCATTGTGTCTTTCTTGCGCTGCAGTGTCATGGTTCCTCTGGACATTGCTGGTGTGTGGACAATAGGGGGCAGGAGAGACCAGGAACCAGGACGACACCTGGTACACCAGCCACAGACTGCGATAAACCAGGTGAGAATGAAGCCATGTTTGGTTGTTGCGGCGTTACTGTCAGGCATGTACACTCATAGACATCAAAGGGGGCTTGAGCCCCTGCCCTTTTATCTGTCTGTAAAAAAGTGCCCTCTCCAGACCAGGTATGCCGTTTTTACTATGGTGAAAGAAATACAATTGCCCTCTTTCCATGACATACCTGGGTGTTTTAATGAATCTATCATGGTTAAAATGGAGTTTGAAGTTACAATGGGTGTGTATGTGGAGAAAAGCCCATAAGGTGTTTCCCTGTTGAAAGTGGAATATCCCTCTAACCCATTAGAAGAACATGAATGTTGCGT
The DNA here is from genome assembly GCF_963921795.1 of Nannobrachium achirus. Taxonomy (NCBI): domain Eukaryota; kingdom Metazoa; phylum Chordata; class Actinopteri; order Myctophiformes; family Myctophidae; genus Nannobrachium; species Nannobrachium achirus. Next base: position 46,407,332 of record NC_137831.1, on the reverse strand, counting down.
TAATAACGTTGTGTGTGTGTTTGTCTTTCCTCTCTCCAGACGAACCAGAGCCAAGACCCAAGACCCACTGTGAACACTTCAGAGACAGTGCTCAGAGCAGCAGCCCAGGAGCCTTCATACCCCAATGTGATGAAGAGGGACAGTACAGACCTTTACAGGTTAGTTCAGACTAGGGCATGACGACTTGTGATTTTTGCAAGTCGAGTAAAAAGTTGAGTTGAAGTCGACTTTATCGTTTGATGACATCATCATCACATCACACACGACCCCCCAATTATTTTGGGGGGTCCCCAGATGATTAACTCAATGTGCAACATTGTTTTCTCACTCAACTGTAAACAAACCAACATAGAGTTTAAGTATACTGTATATAGAGGGTATCTTCACATTTCTAAAGTGCCAATTTAAGGACTTTTTAATACCTCTAAAATGGCAAATTAAACATTGTCTAAATTGTCAAATATATAGAGGCAGAAATTGTGAAAATAGCCGATCTACATGCGAGGCGTTGTGAGCATGTAGATCTGCTATTTTCACAATAGAACCATGTTATACCAAATGTAATGTAGCACTGTAATATTGGATCATTCCGTCCTTGACAATAAGCAAATCCTACTGTTTGAATGCTGTACAGACGCACACATGGAGCAAAAATAATGATAGAAAGAAATACAAAGGATATATTTTTTTTTTAACTTCGACTTTCTCTGGTGGGAGTTCGACTTGTGTAATGAAGTCGACTCAGTCTACTTGTCGACTTTTTCGTTAATGCCCAAATATATACGTAAGTATGTATTGTGTACACACTGTAATGATTAATAATGTATTGCAGTGCCATGGCTCCACGGGACATTGCTGGTGCGTGGACAACGCTGGCCAGGAGAGGACGGGTACCAGGACACCACCCGGCACGCCACCCACCGCCTGCGACAAACCAGGTGAGAACCATGGTCAAGTTCTACCCACGCCCAAAATAAACACAAAAGGAAAGGAAACTTGACTTCGGTCCATTATATCTCCCCTTTAATAATACCAATTTGTATTGTGTTTGATATCATTGTTATCGTTGATTTGTCACCTTTACAATGCGGTACAGCTTGTAAGGATCTGGCATTCGTAGCATGAGCAACACAGCCAAAAGTTTGTGTAGCGCCCCTCCAAAAATGGCCTGGCAGGCCTGCAATACTGTTCTTTTGGTGTTCACCTTTGTTGCTTGGTGCACTGAATGATTGCACTCTCCCACAGTAATACGGAAAAGAAAAAAACAACACATATTGGCCATTTTTACACTTTGTTAATTTTAAGCTCAGTGTCAGGGAAGCCCAAAACGATAGTAAATGCCAGCAGACAGCATTGCAAGCCATTTTGGCAAAATTTAGGTTGGCGCTACCCACACGTTTGGCTGTGTAGCTCATGCCTCGGATGCATGATGCTTACAAGCTGCACCTTGTTGTAAAGGTGACGAATCAACAATAAAAATTATATAAGTAGTTTTGCTTTTGGAAAATTCGTTAGGTATATGCATCTTTTAGTCCAACTCGTAGCGACTGGCAAGACTACACTAGGCTAATTATTTACATTGCTATATCAACATGTAATTGTCTGAAAGGTCTATTGATTTGGCACTCTATAAATATCCTGTTGTATGTAAATGAATAGATTTATTCATTCACAAAAAAAAGAATGGAATGTGGTAGAAAATATTTATATAGTGTGTATATACTTGTTTTCCTTCCATTCAATCTCATTGAATGAACGGTCAACTAGCCTTCAAAGTGCACATGCTAATCCAACTCAACTGTCTTTCTAACAGCTGAGTTCTCTCCCCCCATCCATGCTCTCTCACTCTGTCAGCAAATCTGTGCCGTGTGTACCTATTTGTATGTTGTCCTTATCTTTAGTACACATCCTTATAAGAACATGTTTAGAATAGCATCTCTGTCAGAATGGACTATAAGAACTGTATGATAATGGAACAGAGGGAATCTTCTGCCCAACAGGGCAAAGCTCTGGCCAGCAGGCCAGAGCTCTCTGATGCTGTGTATGCTGTATGCTGTTTCTCTGATGCTGATGAATCTTCTTCAATAAATGGTTGACTTCACCCTGACTGGATATTAATATTTTTCTATCACAACTCGAGCATTTTAATAGGGATTGGGGAAACAAACGGGGGGAAACAAAACAAAGCGACGCCCTTTGCACACAAACGCGCTTTTTTCTCGCACCGAAAAAACGGACGATTCCATTTTTTTAAAGAAAACTATGATTCTCTATGACCTCATGCACACCGGCTCCGAATTTGCCATGCGGCAGGTGGCTGCGGCAGTGCGTTTTTTTTTCCAGATCGAACCCAGTTCGATTTGTGCGTCTTGTCGCATGCGGTAAAAACTCATTGACTCCTGACTTATGACTCCTCTTCGGATCTGCAGTGTGGATTCCGCACAGCCTTGCACACCAAATCCAATGCGTTTTAATCATGCAGCAAACGGAAAAAAAAAAAAAACGAAAAAACGCAATGGTTGAAATTCACGCCTGTGTGCAAAGCCCTTAATGCCTGCCTAATTGTCTGGTGATGTTTATACTTCTCTCCTCCAGATCAAACGGTGCGTCCCAGGAGCCGCTGTGAGCATCACCGAGACAGCGTCCAGACCACTAGTCCAGAGGGATATCCCATAGTCGGAGCCTTCGTGCCTCAGTGCGACGACGTGGGCCAGTACAGACCACTGCAGGTCAGCAGCTGTTGCCTACCTTTTTTATTTAAAGGGGAAGACCACCCATTTTCAATATTGAACTATGTCATTAATATACCTTAGAGGAGCTGTGTGGAAATAGAAAAAAAGTTCCCCCCCTTCTGTGTTGCCTAGAACTGGAGGATTGATTTTGGGGTTTGTATTGTAAATTACAACTTGATGACATCACACATTGTAATTGCCAGACCCATGAAATGGGTAGGCCTACATAAGCAAATGTCTGTCCGGGTTTTCTATATAAAGGGTATATATGATGATGACATGATGATGACATGCCTACAAAAGGCATGATGTCATAAATGATGATGACAGACAGGGGGTCTGGCACAACCAGGTTGACCTGGTCTAGTTTACAATACAAACCCCAAAATCAATCCTCCAGTTCTAGGAAACACAGAAGGGGGGAACTTTTTTTTTCTATTTCCACACAACTCCTCTAAGGTATATTAATGACATATTTCAATATTGAAAATGGGTGGTCTTCCCCTTTAACCACTTTCAACCGTAACAACTGTACACATGCCGCCCTTCACACAGTCCTCAAACAGTGCACTCAACGATTCTTCTTAATTCTCCACACTTATGTTAAACATAATCTAAAACATTTGTTTACTCTCTAATTGTATTGCTTTGTTCGGCCCTCACTCATTGTACACAGACTGTTCAAAGTCCCTGCCTTTTTAACCCACCATTTCATCAGCATATACATTGACTGTGTCAATTCTTGTTATTTAACCACTTTCAAACAGTTGATCCTTGTTATTCTCCTTGATATCTTGATTCTCATAAATCGGTGTTTCCCAAACTTTTTAGCCCACGACCCATAAGAGAAATGTGACCCAATCTAGTGAAAACAGCAGCCCTACAAGCTCACAACGCGTCGCTTCGCGCCGCGTTATGAGCTTGTAGATCTGATGTTGCGCCACAGTGATGTGGACATCAGGGATCTCCATATATGGGCATAATAGGGATTTCTTCCCCTGGCATCACAGGGATCTCCATATCTCCATATATGGGCATAAAAGGGATTTGTTCCCCCTGGCATCACAGGGAATCCTCGACATCAGAGCATGATGTCAGAGCGGCAAACCCATAGATGTCTGTGACGTTTCTCATAGTAAACTGCGACCTTACGTCGCAATAAATAATGCCATCATCATTCATGTATTTATGTTTTCCCATCCAGTGCCACGGTTCCACGGGACATTGCTGGTGCGTGGACAACAGCGGGCAGGAGAGGGCAGGAACCAGGACCACTCCCGGTACCTCCCCCACGGACTGCAACAGACCAGGTGAGACATGAAACACCCACACTCCCATGTGTTTGACATAGGGCATTCACCAATAGTGATTTTTAGTATTCGAATTATTCGACCTCAAAGTATTCGAATAGTCGAACTGGCCAATATTGGCAAATATTAAGTAAGCAAGAGGCGAACATTGTGAAAATAGCCGATCTACATGCTCACAACGCCTCGCGTTGCGAGGCGTTGTGAGCATGTAGATCTGCTATTTTCACAATATTTATCTGTGGAACCGAGTCACATTAAATGTAATACCTATGATTCCAAGTGCTTGTCAGGGTGGGGGTCCCCAGTTCAAATATGTTTATTTTGGGGGTCACAGCCTAAAAAGGTTTGAGAACCCCTGGTATAGAGCATTAACAAATTCATCCACCAGGGGCATTGACAACTCATTCTTATGACTTCCTATCTAGCCAAGCTTTATAAACTATACATTTTTTAAAGAGAAAACAAACAAAAAAAGGGAATATTCGACTTCGGTGAACAACGTCGAATAGTGACTTTGATATTCGAATATTCTAATATTTGGTGAATGCCCTAGTTAGTCCCCCCAGGAATCCGCGATTCCGCGATCGCAGAATTTTTCGCGGAATTCGCGACCACCCGCGGATTTCTCGGCCGTTCGCGGACTTTTCTGACGTCCGCGGAATAGCGGTCGCGAGTGGCAGCAGAGCGGCGGGAGTAGTCATTACTACTATTATAAAACAATGTGTACATGGTCTGGCAAGTGGCCACTTCATACAGAGCCTGGGGAATAGCTTAGCTTCCTCCTGCTAGTTGCACTGACGCTGTATTGGTCCGGTCCCACATTCGTTCCTGACAGAAACTGTGTCCTGATCTATAGTTCCTCTCTGCCTCTATAATGGTCCTGGCAATAACAATGCTAATACAGAAGAGAATAAATAAATATTACACCCATACTAGGTAGTAGGTAGGCTATCCTCTAAAATGTGGTTACTATGGGCATTGGTTAATTTGCATGACAATATAGTCTTTGCAACAGAAAGTAATTATTAAAAACAATAACAATTAAAAAAATAATAGATTTAATATTAGATTTTTATTCTCAAAAATGATTATTTGATTATTCTAACCACTAATTACAATTAATTGTAGCTATTTCATGAAGGGTTTTACTTGATTATTAGAACTATATCATTTTTAGCTTGATAACTGGTCATTTTAGGTTGTTTATTAATGTCCGCGGAATCAAGAATTGTTCACCACAGAATTCCGCAGAATCAGGATTGTTCTCCGCGGAATAAAGCATTTTTCTCCGCGGATTCCTGGGGGGACTACCTAGTCTGACAACAGGTGTAACACATCACGGCTCACCAAGGCTCTCCGGCTAAACCTTGACCTTCGTCATTTATCATTCCTTAGACTCTGCGCCAAGCCAAACAGACCGTGTGTGTGTGTGTGTGTGTGTGTTTGTGTGTGTGTGCGCGCGCGCGCGTGTGTGTGTAATAGAATGTGAGTTGTTGTGTATTGGTCGGGTCACAGGGTCGTATCCGTGGAATGTCTCATGACAGGTGTGTGTGTGTGTGTGTGTGTGTGTGTGTGTGTGTGTGTGTGTGTGTGTGTGTGTGTGTGTGTGTGTGTCTGTGTGTGTGTGCGTGTGTGTGTGTGTGTGTGTGTGTGCGCGCGCATGCGTGGGGAGGGAGGAACTTGGGGGTATGAATAGGGATGGGACTATAAGCGATATTATCGTTTATCGTGATAAAAAACACTCATGATAATCGTATCGTGGAGATTTAATTTATTGTGATATCGTCCTCCATCATGCACTGGGATCAATTCACCTTTTATTTGCCGAGCTGCATATCCGGTACCACTTAAACCCTCTATAATTGGTAAAAGGTACTTATAATATACATACTTGATAGTCTTTTTTTCACTCTCTATCAAATGTCTTTGCCCAAAAAATAGCCGATCTACAAGCGCGACGTAGATCTGCGATTTTGATTATCGCGATAATATCGTAAATCACGATTTATTTTGTCACAATAATCGTGATATGAAATTCCATCGCTAGGTATGAAATTATAGAGCAGAAGAAATTCATCATTTAATGGTGCATTTATATAGTGCCTTTATCCAAGGCGCTTTACATTGTGCATTACATTCACCCAGTCACACACACACATTGATACACCGATGGCAGAGGGAACCATGCAAGGCACCAACCTGCTCACCGGGAGCAACTAGGGGTTCAGTGTCTTGCCCATGTTGACGGGAGGAGCCAGGATTTGAACCGCCGACCCACGGGTCTTTGGCCAACCTGCTCCACCTCCTGAGCTACAGCCACCCCAGTCGTTTCACGACGTGTTTTATTTGCGTGATTCCTAAACCCACCAGGATTGAGTTAAGACCCGCCTCCTCTCGATAATCTTAAGTATGAAAGTGCCCATGCTCGCTCAAGTGCAAAGTACCTACTACCTACTGATCCATTACAATAATACACGCAGCATAATAGGCCCAAAGCCATATCCAAACCATAACAATTTAACTGATAATCAGTAAGAGTTTTTATTTTGAGCACAGTAGTGACAAATTAATAGCTTTCTCAGTACGTTTTTCTCTTTAGCAAAGTTACAAAGTTTTCCCTTTATTAAGCACAGTCAGTTTCAAGTTTTTTTTAGCACAGTTTATTTTGAGCACTGTAGTGAGAAATTAATAGTTGTGCATTGTGCAAATGCAGGCTTTTCTCAAGTACAAGTCTTCATGACTTTATCCACCCTCCATGTGTCAGGCAGGGATTTCAGCCACTCCTGGAAGTCCTCGCGTTTCCGCGAGGCGGGTCTTAACTCAATCCTGGTGGGTTTAGGAATCACGCGTTTTATTTCTTCTATTCTATGTCTTACTGACCGTCTGAATGTGTCCTCTCTCCAGTTGAGCCGGTGCACAAGACCCACTGTGAGCACCACAGAGACAGTGTGCAGACCAGTCCAGGAGCCTTCATACCTCAGTGCGACGCTAACGGACAGTACACAGCTCAACAGGTACAACCCTTGGTTGGATAGTTCAGCGGTTCTCAAACTTTTCAGCCCAGTTAAAATAATCATATTTTAACTACAGTTAAAATAATCATATTTTAACTACAGTTAAAATAATCATATTTTAACTACAGTTAAAATAATCATATTTTAACTACAGTTAAAATAATCATATTTTAACTACAGTTAAAATAATCATATTTTAACTGGGGACCCCCACCCTCACAAGTGCTGAGGCATTACATTTTGTACAACACAGTTTTTGCCACTAATATTTGACAATTTTGGCAATGTTTAATTTCTTTTTTAGAGGTATTAAAGGAGTAGTTCACCCCCAAAATGACTTTTTTTCTATTGATTACTCACTCCATGGAGACTTGAGTTTAATAATATTTTTGTCTTTTTGTCGCATTCCAAAGCCAATCATTTGATTACAATGAATTCACCTCCATTGATTCCGGATGCCCTTCCGGAATCAATGGGGCAAATTTACTTATTTTTTTTGTCTGATGAATGTGACAAATACAAAAACATATTATTGAACTCAAGTCTACATGGCGTGAGTAATCAATAGAAACAAAGTCATTTTGGGGGTGAACTACTCCTTAAATTGTCACTTTAGAAACTTGCAAATACCCTCTATACACTTAAACTTTATGTTGGTTTGTTTACTGTTGAGTGAGAAAACAATGTTGCACATTAAATGAATCATCTAGGGACCCCCACAAAATAATTCGACCCACAGGTTGAGAACCACTGGGATAGATAAACAAACACATTTGCCGTTGTTGTTATTGCCGCTGCTGCCGCTGTTGTTGTTAATATGAACGTGTGTATTGCAGTGCCACAGCTCCACTGGACACTGCTGGTGTGTGGACCAGCAGGGACAGGAGAGGACCGGGACAAGGACGTCACCTGGTACACCAACCAAGGACTGTAACGAACCAGGTGAGAATGAGGGGTTTTTACTCTTGTCGATGATTTACGGACCAAATGGATGTAGATGTACCTGAACACATTATGACGCAATATTTTACACATATTTTACAATATTGCTCACAGCGTGGCACCGAGTGCCGCACTGCGAGCTTGTAGATCTGCTATTTTTGAAAAATCGTGAAAATTAGAATTTTGACCCGATTCTATAAGTGTCTTTTGAACCCTTCTAAGATTTTTGGGAAAAAAAAACTATGTTTCTATATGTCAGCAATCTGGCCAGCCATCGTCAAAGAAAAGGTCTTTTTCACTTAACTGGAGCTCAGTTAGTCTGTTCCTGAGAGACTACTATGTCAGTGGTGCTCAAACCTTTTCATGGCAAGGACCCCCAAAATGATATTTATTTGGCCACGGACCCCCATTTCAAAATATCTAGTTCTAGGGACCCCCCAGAAGCAAAATTTGAGTTACAAACGTTCGCTTTGAAAATGCATATATTCAAAGATTTGCACACATTTTCACAACTTTTTCAAAAATAGCAGATCTACAAGCTCGCAGCGCGGCACTCGGTGCCGCGCTGTGAGCTTGTATATCTGCTACTTTTTCACTGGTTAAAGCATTCAATACTTCTAGGCCTAAATGGGTTAATTAAGCTTAAAGGAGGACTTCACCACTTTTCAACCTGTCTTCATATAACAGGTCCTCACTAAAGTTCATGATAAAATAGCACAATCTTTTTCCTACTCTAGTCTGGGTCTCATAGGAGAGCTGTGGACGGGTCAAATCCATCCACCAGTGACATCATCAATGGGGAATCCAAGCTAATAGAAACTGCAGGTTTTCTATTCCTGAAAAGTTGCGATGTTAAAGTAGAAGCTATTCCTCTCGCGATAATACAAATATTAAAAAATGATTTAAAAATATTGTTTAAAAAACGTATTCTGTCAAACGATGATGTCACTGGTGGATGGATTTGACCCGCCCATAGCTCTCCTATGAGACCCAGACTGAGTAGAAAAAAATTGTGCTTTTTTATCATGAACATTAGTGAGGAATATATATGAAGACAGGTTGAAAAGTGGTGAAGTCCGTACATCCATGTTGGGGTTGGGTTGGAGGCAGCGACCAAAGTTACCCAGGGAAGTAGTTGTAAGGGTGAAGGCATCGGTTACCGTGTGGTTTGAAATTAGATCCAAATCTGGTACTTTCTAAAGATGTGTCTCTGTCTGGACACTCGGACACGGAAGCCCGGTTTGCGAGTCGTACGATGACGTTACTCGTTGTGAGTAGAGATGTTACCGATCAATCGGCAATGGATCGGATCGGGCCGATCAAAGCGTGATCGGCGATAATCGGTGGTTTAGATCAAAAGGTAAATTCACCGATCCGATCGGATCGGTGCATCCAATCAACCAGCCGTTCAGTATGCCCACTTGAGGCCATTTTGGGGTATTGATTTCCACACCGCTGAAGGAAAAATTAGTTACTGCTATGATAATAAATACATAGTAATGCTGGTAAATAACTATAAGGCAAATATATAAATGAATTCATGAGTGAATTAAAGTTAAAACATTAACATTTAGAAAATATAAATAATAACTTGATCGGATCAGTGATTGATCGGTATCGGTTGATCAAACATTTGTGATCGGTGCTCGCTGATCGGTTCCAAAAAACCTGATCGGACCATCCCTAGTTGTGAGCTCTCCTATTTTTGGAGAGTTAAATCAGCTCCCATGCGTTTTATATTTCTTTTGCTTTTCGGACTTCATAAAAACAACCTGATTCCAATTTGTATTCGGGCTGCCAGTCTGAGCATCCATTGGCCAAAGAGAACGGCCAATCAGCTGTGTGACGGGTAACAGGAAAACTCGACCTAAAACAAACTCGACCTCATTCGCACGACCGCAGGTTTCCCAACGGGTCTGTGGCTTTAAGCTAGATGCAGAATAGACCAAACTCAAATCTTGCTTCTGGGGGTCCCTGGAACAAAATATTTTGAGATGGGGGTCCGTGGCCAAATACATATCATTCTGGGGGTCCTTCACATGACAAAGTTTGAGAAACAATGATAGCAACATATGTTTTTTTTCAGGAAAACTGCTAGGATTTAGAAGACATTCGTAGAATGTGCTTATCAGTGGTTAAGGACCCCCAAAATGTGTTTTTGGCCGCGGACCCCCATCTCAAAATGTTTTGTTCCACGGATGGACCCCTATCGCAAAATATTTTGTTCCAGGGACCCCCAGAAGCAAAGATTAGATTCTGGTCTATTCTGCATCTAGCTTAAGGCCACAGACTCGTTGGGAAACACGCGGTCGCGAGAATGAGGTAGAGTTTGTTTTAGAGTTTTCCTGTATTCGTGTGACGCAGTCCAGATGATGCGATGATGACTGGCGCTGGGACAAATCTCTTGGCAGAGTCCCTGCTTTTTGGAAGGGTTTTGACCGGGCGGCTGTTGTTGAGCGCAAAACAGGCAACGGCCATGATGCAACTCTTAATGTGGGCCAGACACAAGCACCTTAACCCATTTAGGCCTAGACTTATTGACTGCTTTAACCAGTGAAAAATAGCAGATATACAAGCTCACAGCGCGGCACCGAGTGCCGCGCTGCGAGCTTGTAGATCTGCTATTTTTGAAAAAGTCGTGAAAATGTGTGCAAATCTTTGAATATATGTATTTTCAAAGCGAACGTCTGTAACTCAAATTTTGCTTCTGGGTTGTCCCTGGAACTAGATAGTTTGAGATGGGGTTCCGTGGCCAAATAAATATCATTTTGGGGGGTCCTTCACATGAAAAGGTTTGAGAACCACTGACATAGTAGTCTCTCAAGAACAGACTAACTGAGCTCCATTTAAGTGAAAAGGACCTTTTCTTTGACGATGGCTGGCCAGATTGCTGACATAGAAACATAGGGTTTTTCAAAAAATCTTGGAAGGATTCAAAAGACACTTATAGAATCGGGTCAAAATTCAAATTTTCACGATTTTTCAAAAATAGCAGATCTACAAGCTCGCAGCGCGGCACTCGGTGCCGCGCTGTGAGCTTGTATATCTGCTATTTTTCAATAGTTAAAGCATAAAATAATGATACACAAAATGTGTACCCGTTCTAAATGGGTTAATGTGCGGTGATGTCAATGGTGACACACAGGCCTCGGAAGGGTCAACATTCTGCTTAGTCTTGTGCAAAAATAGCCCGGCAGTGGAGTTTTGATAGCTCAATATGGGAATGGTTAGTAAATCAACACCAGTCGCCGATTATATCATTAAAAAGGTCTGGAACTATTGAATGCTTTAACTATTGAAAAATAGCAGATATACAAGCTCACAGCGCGAGCTTGTAGATCTGCTATGTTTTGAAAGTCATGGGAAATTTGTGCAAATCTTTGAATAATAATTGTATTTTATGTAACGTTTGTAACTCAAATTTTGTGTTACAAGGTCCATGGAACTCAATATTTTGAGATGAGGATCCTTGGCCAAATACATATCATTTTGGGGGTCCTTCACATGAAAAAGTTTGAGAACCACTGACATAGAAACATAGTTTTTTTTCAGAAAAATTAAGAAGGATTCAAAAGACACTTCGAGTCAAATTCACGATTTTTTTCAAAAATAGCAGATCTAAAAGCTTGGTGCCGCGCTGTGAGCTTGTAGATCTGCTATTTTTCAATAGTTCAAGTGTCAAAAAAATAATAATACCCAATAATGTGTACCCGGTATAAATGGATTTCATCATTCCCTCTCCAGATGAACCCGTGCGCCACAAGAGCCAGTGTGAGCATCACAGAGACAGCATCCAGACCACTAGTCCAGAGGGTTATCCTATCGTGGGAGTCTTTGTGCCTCAGTGTCATGCTAATGGAGAGTACACACCTCTACAGGTAAAACTATGGTTTTCTATAGATCAGTGCTTTTTCAACCAGTGGTCCTTGGGGTGGGTGGGGGTCCCCAGACAAATGATTGACCTTACCTCCCCTTCCCCTCCCCTTCCCCTCGCATGCAGCGCCTGTGTGTGTGTGCGTTCGTTCGTTCGTTCTTGTACATACGTATGCAGGACCTGTGTATGTGTGTGCGTGTGCCCCTTGTTGTCTTTCCCTTGTCTCTCCCTTGTTTCTCCCTCTCTCCTCTCTCTCTCTCTCTCTCATGGCTCTTTAGCCTTTGTAAAGTGTCTTGAGATAACTTGTTATGATTTGACACTTTAATAAAATTGAATTGAATTGAATTGAATTGAATTGAATTGAGAGTTGGTATAGATCAGGGGTTCCCAAACGTTCTTGTCTCAGGGCACCCCATGAATATTTTTTTTTAATCCGAGGCACCCCTACATTATAGTTATAGCATATCGTCGTTGTCAGGTGGAAACCTTGTATGTCCAATACCGTTCGTTTTGTATTTATCATCTATAAAATGTACTAAACTAGTGAAAACAGCATATCTACATCTAGATCGGCTGTTTTCACTAGTTTTGTGCGACAGTCTTGTATGATGAAGCAGGGCATTGCTTTACCAAAAACGTATACATTTGAAACTTGGAGATACGAGTTTTCTGCCCGACAGTGACGATATTTTAGTGATGATGTTGCGAGGAAAACGTTGAGATAATCACTTCTCGCCTGTCTATGGGAGAAGTGATAACTACCTCCTTCTCTGGCCTCCTGAGAGGTGATTTTTTAGGGCAGTTTTGAAGGATGTACCAACATCAATACAGCATGGGATTGTGAACAAAATCTTATTAAGTTTGGGGTCTGACAGTTTACAGTTTAGGCATTTAGCAGACGCCCTTAATCCAGAGCGACTTACAATAAACCAGGGGTCTTCAAAGTTTTCAGGCCGAGGACCCCTTAGTTGAGAGAGAGAGATGAAGCAGGGACCCCCACAACCTTATCATAGATTCCATATAGTTTCATTGTTTGACAGTACAATCATCAGTGTGTTTTGGATTCATGTCAATTTGTGTTTTCAGATATTTAACCACTTGAACCGTCAATACTTACCTACAGACAGACAGAAGAGTTATTGTTGGGCTTATGTTTATGTCGTGTATTGCAGTGCCACGGCTCTACTGGACATTGCTGGTGTGTGGACAGTCTGGGACAGGAGAGGACCGGAACCAGGACAGCACCCGGTACATCGCCCAGAGACTGTGACACACCAGGTGAGAACAGGCTTTGGTAATACTTTACAATCATCATTCTGACCTTTCCCTAGTGGAAGTTGGCAAAGCCATAACGCCTTTCTTAAAATAGTCTGGAAATAAACTGGAAACATTAAAAAAAAGGTTCGAATAGATTTCCCTCATGAGCTTTATATATCGTCGTTGTCGGGTGAAGACCTTGTATGTCCAAAACCGTTCGTTTTGCATTTAGCATTTTAAAAATGATTTAAACTAGTGAAAACAGCCGATCTACAAGCACACAACGCCTCGCACCGCGAGGCGTTGTGTGCTTGTAGATCGGCTGTTTTCACTACTTTTGTGCGACGGCCTTGTATGATGAAGCAGGGCTTTACTTTACGAAAGAACGTACACATCTGAAACTTGGAGATACGAGGTTTCCGCTCGACAACGACAATATCTTCTATTCAATCAAAGGCCTGTCATCAAGCCGGATGGGAGTAAAACAAAGCCTGATTCATGCTTGGTTACACATCGTGTCTCGCACCAACAATAGCCGATCTACAAGCTCACAGCGCATCGCAGAGCGACACTTTGTGAGCCCGTAGATCGGCCGTTTTTGGTGCAAGACAACGGCACGCAACTAAAGCCCCAGTCATTATGAAATGTTTGGCCCTGTTTGGCCTAGCTCAGACCTACTCTAGATTGGATACTTTTTAGTACCACGTTTAGTACCACTTTCACACCACTATACCCAGGTCCTTGTAGTGGAAAACCTGGCACAATTGGGCGGTGTGGTGTGGAGTGGTTGGGCCTGTGGAAAAGGGGCTTAAGTAGAAATAGGCCTAAGAGCAGACCAGTTCAAGTTTGGCGCGATACCAACTAAAGTTGATGAAATATGGACTTAGAAGTAGAAGAGTATGTTGACACCAGAACTTGGCCTGGTACTTGATATACACAGCCGGATAATGGAACTCTGCTTTGTAAACTATAAGGATTTTTTTTACACGCTTCTGAACAGGAAAATAAAAATGACACATTAACAGTGGCGTCAGTTCAGAAAAAGCTAAGGTATGGGAACGACACCAGTCATGTTGCCATACCTTAGCAACAGGCATGATACATTTATTTTAAGAAGTACATTTAATTTTTTCCCCCGTTTCTACGGTTTCTTGGACTTTCTTGGACTGTTCATGTAATACTTTAATGATTTGTTACACAGCTGTGGGAATGTGTCTTCGATTTATTGAGTGTACATTTCTAAATGAAAGTCTTTATTTGGGAAATTGTAGTTTTGTGTTCAAGGAAAAACACGCGCTGGCGCTCCCTTATTTAGAAGAGGAACTCTTCTCTCTCTTTCTGTCTCTCACACACACACACACGCACGCACACGCACGCACACGCACGCACACACACACACACACACACACACACACACACACACACACACACACACACACACACACACACACACACACACACACACACAGAGTGGTCAGTTCATTCTATAAATTCTATTTGGGACCAACCAACCAGGTCGTGTGGTCATCGACGGGATGCCAGTTGCTGCCAGGCAACCCAACTCCAAAACATGACGTTTTGGTTGAACGGCTGAGTGGCAATGCTGTGTCACGCCCTCTGCAGCCACGCACGCACGCACGCACACACACACACACACACACACACACACCTAGAAAAGGATATTTTGACACTTGTTCATTCAAGCATTAATGGACACAAACACAAAGACTTCTACATACGTGTGTTTATTTACTCATGAGAATACATAGATATCATACATAGGTTGAGTTCATGCGCTCCATGGTCCAGACAGGCCTGTCAGAAAGTGCAGTCTCTCTCTCTCTCTCTCTCTCTCTCTCTCTCTCTCTCTCTCTCTCTCTTTCTCTCTCTCTCTCTTTCTCTCCTGGTTTTGTGTCTTGCCACATGCATGCATGGGCGTCACAAGGGTGGGGGGGGGGGGGGGGGGGAGTGGGACTGAGTTACTAGGGCCCAAGGTGGGGGGGGCCTTAATTATTATTAGCTATTGAATAATAGCAGATCTACAAGCTCGCAGCACGGCACAGAGTGCCGCGCTGCGAGCTTGTAAAACAAGGTTATTGGCTGTTAATATGGAACAACACACCACTACAGTTACTAAATAACAGTCGTTCAGAAAGTGCAGGCTCTCTCTCTGTGTCTCTGGCAGTCTCTCTCTCTCTCTCTCTCTCTCTCTCTCTCTCTCTCTCTCTCTCTCTCTCTCTCCTGGTGTTGTGTCTTACCCCTGTGATCTCTTGCCAAGGGACAGTGTGTGCTCTTCTCACCCATCTCTCAAATATTCTCTCTCTCTTACCCCTTCAATCTAGCTTTTTTTCAATTTGAAAGTCTAGTTTAAATCCATAGCATTAGAGTCCCTTTTTTCACGAGTTCCGTATCTAACAGTAACTGTTGATAAGACATTATACAAGATAGAAGTTTAATACATGAACTCATGGGAGAAGTACATTAAACACAACCACAAACAGGTTGGTGGTGCAGTAGCTCTCTAAAAAGCAGCGAAAGAGCACACCAGGGACGTGCTGGCCATTGGGAAAAGCGGGACAACTCCCGAATGGCCGGTTCATTCTCGGCAGGTCCAGGCCGGGCCATTAGGAAAAAATTAAACTGTTTGCACAAAAGTAAAAATTAAACTGTTTGCACAAAAGTAGTGAAAACAGCAGATCTACAAGCACACAACGCCTCGCACCGCGAGGCGTTGTGTGCTTGTAGATCGGCTGTTTTCACTAGTTTAAATCATTTTTGAGCGGTGGTCACAACGCTCCTATACGTGGCCGTGTGTGTGGGTCTGTCTGTCTGTCTGTTTGTCTGTTTGTCTGTCTGTATGTCTGTCTGTCTCCGGGTATGTAGCCTGGCCCTGCAGTAACCTTTTCTGACCACACATGTTAAGGGAGGGGCGCTGTTGTTCAGGATAGGCCAGGCATAGGCCAGGCACAAACACACACAGGGGGCACACACACACACACACACACACACACACACACACAGGGGGCACACACACACACACACACACACACACACACACACACACACACACACACACACACACACACACACACCACCGCTCAGTTCACACTAGTGTGATTTTTTAAATGATAAATACAAAACAAACGGTTTTGGACATACAAGGTTTCCACCCAACAACAACGAAATATAGGCCTAATTCATGTAATTGGCCCACTGGCTTGTCACTTGTCATGATCTGAAATGTAGCAGCAGCGCTATAGAGAGAGATCTCTCTCTATAGCGCGCAATGAGGGCCTCTCCAACTCTTTTTCCCGGGCTGAATCAGGGGCCCAGCATGTCCCTGGAGCACAGCTTATAGAGAACTAGAGGAGAAGTGCTTGTGTCACAGCACTAGGGGTGGGACGATACGAAAATGTCATATCACGATTATTGTGACAAAATAAATCGCGATTTACGATATTATCGCGATAATCAAAATCCATTATCCTGGGGCGGAACATTTGCCAAAAAATAGGCGATCTACAAGCTCACAATAAGTCGCGTTGCAACGTGGTGTGAGCTTGTAGATCGGCTATTTTTTGGCAAAGACATTTGACAGAGAGTGTATCAAGTATGTATATTACGACCAGGGGTGGATATTGGCAAGAATCCTGCAATGCAATACGTATCACGATACTTGGGTCACGATGCAATAGCATCACGATATATTGCGCATTTTTGCGATACGATACTATTGCGATACTATTGCGATATATCAGCTTTAGAAGCTGAAGAATGTTGCTGTTTTCGTATTGGCAAATAAACTATCACGATGTATTGCCATATCGATTATATTGCCCACCCCTAATTTTAAGTATGTTTTACCAATAGAGGGTTTAAATGGTACCGGATATGCAGCTCGGCAAATTAAAAGGTGAATTGATCCCAGTGCATGACGGAGGACGATATCACGATAAATTAAATCTCCACGATACGACTATCGCAAGTCTTTTTTTTATCACAATAAACGATAATATCGCTTATCGTCCCATCCCTACACTGGACAGGACCATGCTGTAGCCAAAACAAAAGATACCAGGCTTGTGCCATGGCGTCACGAGTCACGACCATCAGCATAAGGCCAACTATGCAGTAACAATATGAGGTGTCATTTCACCATGTTTCTTCCATCATAAACAGACAGAGATAGAGGGAGAGAGAGGGGCCTGCAATGGAAAGCGTGAGAGAAATAGTTTGTGTGTGCGTGTGTGTGTGTGTGTGAGAGAGAGAGAGAGAGAGAGAGAGAGAGAGAGAGAGAGAGACAAGGAGAAAGGGGGTTACAGGAAAAAAGGAAAAACGGATCAGGAGATGGACAGAAAGAGAGAGCGAGAGAGTTAAGTGTAAACATGAGCAGAGGTCTTAAGTGGTTTTAGGGTTTAGTTTTAAAACCTCTCCCATTAAAAAGATTTAACAACATAAACTGTTTGTAAAGAGTATATGGCAGTGTGAGGGCCTTACACAAGCACGGCAAGTGTGTGTCTGCGTGCGCGCACACTCCAGGATTTAAATCAGGCGCTGTCCCTGTCACCACCATGTAAACTCTCCTCTAGAGCCGGTTTTCCATACCAGTTTTTAGCCCGACACTACACTACACGACACGACACAACACCGCACCGCACCGCATTTTCACATGTAGGTTTTCCACTACAGCACAACCATATTTTCACAAAACGCATATCATGGTGATTGAAACAAGGCTTTAAACTAGCGACAGGAACCATAAAGTATTTATGACAATGTTTATTAAGGTAAGAAAATCAAATGTAAAAATTCGGGGGAAATGAATGGAATCCTATGGAGAACATGTTGCTTCTGGTACCAGAACAGCGCAACTAGCGGCCAATCATAGGAGCTTTTAGTTCTGTGTTGCTTCATTTTAAATCGGGACAACTACCCCCCTGTTCAAGACCAAATATTGCTGCAAATTTGTAACCAGTGTGTGTGTGTGTGTGTGTGTGTGTGTGTGTGTGTGTGTGTGTGTGTGTGTGTGTGTGTGTGTGTGTGTGTGCTCCTAGTCTCTGTGGGCCCCACCCAGCGTCCAGAGACTGTGTGTGAGAGGTGGAGGGCCAGCCTGATGGAGCACTACGGTGGTAACCCCGCCCCCCACCACTACCTGCCCCAGTGTGAGCACGACGGACAGTTCAGGTATGTACACGGACACATGCACGCACACACACACGCATGGGCGTCACAGGGGGGGGAGTGGGACCGAGTTATTAGGCCCAAATTGGGGAGGGCCTTAATTATTGAAT
Source organism: Nannobrachium achirus (assembly GCF_963921795.1). Classification (NCBI taxonomy): domain Eukaryota; kingdom Metazoa; phylum Chordata; class Actinopteri; order Myctophiformes; family Myctophidae; genus Nannobrachium; species Nannobrachium achirus. Next base: position 46,388,912 of record NC_137831.1, on the reverse strand, counting down.
GCTTTAACTAACTATGCAGCGCGGCACTCTGTGCCGCGCTGCAAGCTTGTAGGTCTGCTATTTTTTGAAAAGTCGTGAAAATGTTTGCAAATCTTTGAATATATGTATTTTTTAAGCGGACATTTGTAACTCAAATTCTGCTTCTGGGGGGTCCCTGGAACTAAATATTTTGAGATGGGGGTCCGTTGCCAAATAAATATCGTTTTGGGGGGTCCTTCACATGAAAAGGTTAGATCACCACTGACATAGAGACATAGGTTTTTCAAAAAACCTTAGAAGGATTTGAAATATTCAGACATTCACGATTTTTCAAAAATAGCAGATCTACAAGCTCGCAGCGCGGCGCTGTGAGCTTGTACTGTAGATCTGATATTTTTCAATAGTTAAAGCACACAATGTGAGTGAACCTTTGTACCCAGGGCGACGAATTTGGTGCGACACCCCAGCACACGCGCACAAATGTGGTGCATCTGTCTGTCTTCTCTCTGACGGTGTGCGTGTGTGTGTGTGTGTGTGTGTGTGTGTGTGTGTGTGTGTGTGTGTGTGTGTGTGTGTGTGTGTGTGTGTGTGTGTGTGTGTGTGCGTGTGCGTCTCTCCCTCAGTGCGGTGCAGTGTTATGGAGACACCAGTTACTGCTGGTGTGTGGACCAGGACGGCCGCGAGGTTCCCGGGACTCGATCCCACGACGTGGTGAAGCCTGCATGTACGTACACACTCTTTATCATCTATCTAGAGCAGTGGTTCTCAACCTGTGGGTCGGGCCCCCAAGGGGGGTCCCCAAATTATTGTGGGGGCGTCCCCAGATGATTAACTTAATGTGCAACATTGTTTTCTCACTCAACAACCCTTTGATGTTATATGAGATACTTCAATGGTTTCCTATGGAAATAAGCGTAGTCTTTTCTAGGATCTCCTTTTAGTAGACCTTGTACCAGTGAACTGTACCGTCATGAAACGGTACCTTTTCCTATGCAAACTTCTAATGAAGTCTTCAAAAACAGTGAACAAACCAACATAACGTTTAAGTGTATAGAGGGTGTCTGCACATTTCTAAAGTGACAATTTAAGGACTTTTTAATACCTCTAAAATGTCAAATATTAGAGGCATAGATTGTGAAAATAGCTGATCTACATGTAGATCTGCTATTTTCACAATAGAACCGTGTTATACAAAATGTAATGCCTCAACTCTTAGTGCTCGTCAGGGTGGGGGGTCCCCAGTTAAAATATGATTATTTTGGGGGTCTGAAAAGGTTGATAACCACTGGACTAGTGAGACCACAAATATATACCCTACGTGTAGCAAGAATATGTAGAAAATGTACGTGTAATAATAACAATTATTATAATTATAAATGGAAAAAACGTAATTTGCAAGTGCCTTTTGTCGTGACGTTCACAATGGACCTTTTCCCCGTCCAATCCCGCCGCAGGCATTTCCACGGTGGCTCCTCCCATCGTGCACCCGACGCCCCGCACGGACGTGACTCCGCCCCCCTCTGACATCACCCTGCTCTACGCTCAGGGACAGCAAATAGGAGCGCTGCCTCTCAACGGCACCCGACTGGACCCCTCCCGCGCCAAGACGCTACTGGCCCTGCACGTAAGATTGATTGATTGATTGAGTCATTGTAGGCAGTGTGGCTACATAATACTAGACTGACTGCGTGTGTGTGTGTGTGTGTGTGCCAGGCACGTGCACACATAGACATCAAAGCCTTATATCTGTCTATAAACAGTGCCCTCTCCAGACCATGAATGCAGTTTTTACGATGGTGAAAGAAATGCAAATGGCAGCATTTAAGAGAATTGCCTCGTCAAAACTCTCCTGAACTTGAACGCAGCGTCTTAAGTTGAAAGAACTGCCCTCTTCTGTGTAGAAATCCATGCCGTTACATCCAGTATTCACTTGATCATACTTAGTTTAACTCACCCACCGCTATTTTTAAGACCCTTCTAATGGTCCACACCGCCAGGATTTTGCCTACCTTTAACGTGGGCGCGCGCGCGAATCCATTGCGCGATGGTTCACCGATTCCATTCACAATACGATCCAGTCAGTGTAAGCTACGACGGTAAACAGCCTGCCATTTCCCAAAGCGAAACCGGCGAAGCGCCACGCTGGTGTTGCATAACATTAAACAGGATGGGATTTCGGCAGACAGGATACAGGCGTCGTTGTCCCGCCCCCCCATTTCCGGTCTGGAACATCCAGATCCGTTTTTTGTGAATAGGGCCGGTCCATAGAGCGCTATGGACGGCGAATCGGCGATCATACTTTTTTGTTTTATAGTTATTAAAGCTAATTGATAACTCGTCATACTCGTCATAAGCAGAGTGGACCCATAAATATAGCTCGTCAAACTCGTCATATGCAGTGGGTGAGTTAATGTGGTTTCAAGTACCGAAAATAGCAGACCTCCAAGATCACAATGTGTCGCGCTGCGACGCGTTGTGAGCTTGGAGGTCTGCTATTTTCGATATTTCCACCAAAAGGCCCTTTTAGAAATGTCAGCCCCTGCCTCTCTAACATTCTCTGCGCGTCCCTGGTGTGTGCGTACACAGGGCTCCATCGTGGTGGGCGTGGACTACGACTGCAAGGAGAACAAGGTTTATTGGTCGGATCTGGCTGGGAGGACCATCAGCAGAGCTTCAGTGGAGCCCGGAGCAGAGCCGGAGATACTCATCAACACAGGTACCAACTTGCATACTATACACAGATGATCTGGTCCACAAGCCACAACACAGTGTTGTGAGCTTGTAGATCTAGTGTGGAGTCCGATCAAGCAAGCCGGTGGTTCCCAAACGCTTTAGTTCAAGACCCAAAAGAGAAAGTAGGCATTTCCCCGGGACCCAAACTAGTGAAAATAGCGCATCTACAAGCTCACAACACACGAGTTGCAAGCTTGCAGATCTGCTATTTTCATATTATAGATTTTTTTTTCTTTTCTTTTTTTAGGGGATGTTTTGATTATTTTTCATGTTATTCATGAAATGCTTTCGACGAAATAAGTTCCAATTTGTTTTGTGGAAACCTTTTATAAAATCTCACGATTAATAATTGTCACTCAAATAATTGCGATTAAATAATGATTAAATTGTGTTTTTGTCGTTGACAATTACATTTCCTTTTGGCTTTTAGGCTTTGAAGTTGCACATGGTAGACATGACACATAACCTAAATATACAAAGAAATTACTGACATATTTGACAACGTTATACTTAAAAAAGAACATTGAACGTGGAAATAGCCGATCTACAAGCTCACAACGTGTTGTGATGCGACGCGTTGTGAGCCTGTAGATCTGCTATTTCCACTATGTTTTACTTAAAAAAATATATATTAACATTTTTCAACATGGAAACGATTATGATGATTATGAAAATGAATCGCGATTATGTCAAATAATTGCGATTAGACGATTATGTAATAATTGTGACAGCCCTAATTATTGACAAAATGCCCCTTCCCTCTGGGTGTGTGTGTGTGTGTGTGTGTGTGTGTGTGTGTGTGTGTGTGTGTGTGTGTGTTTGTGTGTAGATCTGACCAGTCCAGAGGGCCTGTCCCTGGACGTGGCTCGCAGGTGGATGTTCTGGGTGGACTCCACCCCCGATAAGATCGAGCGCGCCAACCTGGACGGCAGCGGCAGGAAGACCCTCTTCGACACGGACCTGGTCAACCCCCGCGCCATCATCGCTGTCCCCTCCACCGGGTGAGTCTGTCTGGCCTGGGAGGAGTTTGTAAAGGGGCCCCCAAATAATTGGCAAAACCAGTGGCGTCAGTTCAGAAAAAGCTAAGGTATGGCAACATGACTGGTGTATTGCACGCGCGCGAAGGCGTTACAACTGGCCTGGGAGGATCTTGTAAAGGGGCCCCCAAATAATTGGCAAAACGCTACGATGTTATTGCTTGAAGAAACAACATACGCAATAGAGGGTATGCGCATTAAGTGAATGGCAAATCGAGTGGCAGATCGAGTGGCAAAGTGGGTGGCAAAGTGAGTTTAAAGGACAACTTTGGCTTTTTACAACAAGGGTTCATATTTTAGATTGTAATCAGAGAAAAGAAAAAAGAAATTGTGTTAAAATGTTTTAATTTGCTTCGTTCTATTGTTTTATCGTGTTTACCGTGCAAAAATGTGGGGCATGCGTACGCATGGGGGCATGCGTACAAGTGGCTAAATATGTCTTTTTAGACACAATAAGCCAGCAGTATCTTTACTGCTATTTACAGTAACACTTCTAGCCCCCATAAGTCACATCCAACCATGAAAGGTTGCGTTGTATCTTGGGAATGGGCTCATTCTGTGTAAAATGACATATTTAGCCACTTGTACGCATGCCCCCAACCACTGAAATAAGAATCTCTAAAACAATAGAAAGAAGTAAATGAAATCATTTTAACACTCATCTTTTATATTCTTTAATTACAATCTAAAATATGAACCCTTGTTGTAAAAAACTAAAGTTGTCCTTTAAAGTCGTTTAACATCGTTTAATGCAATCAGATAGGACTTTTCTGTTTGGATGTATGGGCTGTCAAGGCCAGAAAGTCGTTTTTCGCCACTCAGTAGGCGTTCCCGCATAACTTCTGAGTATGATGATGTTGTCACGCACACACCCTCTATAGAGGGTATGTACGTCCACTGGGACCAGCCCCCCTAATCTAGACTGAGTGGCAAAACATTGAGCAGCATGGAGCATTGGAGTTTGGAAGTGCTAATCACTCAACGGTCCTGCATGCCACCTGTTTCTAAATTACACATAATGCAGGAGGCAGCAGGATGTTGTGTTGTAGAAAACGAGTGCTTCCAAACTCTGACACTTGGAAAAACAAAAACCTGCACAGAATGTCTTGACAGAAAGTAGCTCATAACATGCCTATGGTGGATTTTTATGAAACAAAAACTTTGCAGATAGAAAGAGGATAATTCAAGCTTTCAGTACAGCCACAATGTTGGTGAGTTAACTTTGTTTAATACAATCGGATAGGACTTTTCTTTTTGGATGTATGGGCTGTCAAGGCCAGAAAGTCGTTTTTCGCCACTCAGTAGGCGTTCCCTCATAACTTCTGAGTATGATGATGATGTCACAAACGTACCCTCTATTACGCCTCGATACACAGGGATCTTAAAATCCAACCAAAGTCTACAGAGCAACTTCTTCCACAAACTGGACACACTAGACACACATATTGGGGACAGTCCAGCCTTGTATGACTGACAGGCACACGCTACGCTGGGTGGTTTATTACTAGGTTGGCTTGGTTTGATTGTTTTGTTTCGCAACAATCTGTGGGCACCGACGCTATGAAATTCAGCCCATCTGGATTTAAACGTTTCGTTTCAACGACTCCAGGACCAGAAACCAAATATCGCAGATTAGTGCTGGTTCTCTGCTTTCTGTGTTGTTTGTGTTCACAGGCTGACAGCGTGTGTGAATGTTGGCTTTAAGCCATTCGGGCCTAGAATTATTGAACGCTTTAACTGTTGAAAAATAGCAGATATACAAGCTCAAAGCGCGGCACCGAGTGCCGCGCTGCGAGCTTGTAGATCTGCTATTTTTGAAAAATCATGAAGATTTGTGCACATTTTTGAATATAAATATATATATTTTTAAAAAACATTAAACATTTGTAACTTAAATATTTGCTTCTGGGGGGTCCCTGATACTATATTTTGAGATGGGGGTCCGTGGCCAAATACATATCATTTTGGTGGTCGTTCACATGAAAAAGTTTGAGCACCGCCGACATATAAACATAAAAAAAAGAAAAGAAAAAAAAAGAAAAAAAACCTTAGAAGGATTAAGAAGACACTCATAGAATCGGGTCAAACAAAGTTTCAAGATTAAAGTTTCAAGCTCACAACGCAGCACTGAGCTTGTATAATTATCTTTTTCAATAGCTAAAGCATAATGCGTACCTGGTCTAAATGTGTTAAAGCGCAGATTGTTCCTTTAATGAGGAATATGTTATGTTAACGACACGTCTTATGGTGTCATGATGCTGTTATAAACATTTTAGTGCCCTTGTCTTTGTGTGTTCGACCGCACCTTGCCAAGAAAACCTTACTGGGTTTAGTGGCACTATTAAAATGTAGCAAAACACACACTCATTCACGCACGCATGCACACACGCACACGCAGGGACATAGCAGGGTATCACTGAAACAGCTTTCCAGGAACAGCATGTGGTTTTCATTATCACAGCTAATCGTGTGTGTGTGTGTGTGTGTGTGTGTGTGTGTGTGTGTGTGTGTGTGTGTGTGTGTGTGTGTGTGTGTGTGTGGGTGTGTGTGCGCGTGTGTGTTGTGCTCTTGTTTGTGATAGTTTGATACAAATCACCTTTTTTAATAACGTAAAGTCTGTGTGTGTGTGTGTGTGTGTGTGTGTGTGTGTGTGTGTGTGTGTGTGTGTGTGTGCGTGTGTGTGTGTGTGTGTGCACACGGTGATACAAGTCATTGAGTGTAACAGCAATATCTTGAATCATAAAAAACCCAAATGTGTGTTTCAAATTACTGGGTCAACAGTGTAAAGTTGTATCTGACTCAGGGCCAAGTGTGCGTGCGTGCGTGTGTGTGTGTGTGTGTGTGTGTGTGTGTGTGTGTGTGTGTGTGTGTGTGTGTGTGTGTGTGTGTGTGTGTGTGTGTGTGTGTGTGTGTGTGTGTGTGTCTGCACGCGTGTGTTCTGATAAATAGCCAAGCTCTTAAAGTAATCACTGCTTCGCATGGCTTAAATTATGATTAAGTATAAGCTCCATGTTTTCTGAGGTTAGACACGTGTGCGTACACACAGACACAGACGCGTGCGCGCACGCATGTAAATAAGCATGAATGCATACAAACTAACATAACACAAACGTCACGATGACAAAATATGACAAAGCGCCGGAGGAAAGAAAACATCAGTGTGAGTAGACCTCACACACGTACGCGCACGCACGCGCGCACACACATGAATACGTGCTTAAATGTACCTTAACGTAACTGATTAAGTGGCAGGCTGGATCAGACAGGACTCTCATGTGGTGTGTATTACCTGCGCTTCCCAGTGGACAAGCTCCACATGTAGCCTATCATCTCTAGATGAATAACAGCACAACGCAGGCATGTGCACACATAGACATGAAAGGGGGCTTGAGCCCCTGCCCTTTTTAAAGGACAACTTTAGTTTTTTTTTACAACAAGGATTCATATTTTAGATTGTAATAATTAGAGAAAAGAGAAGATGAGTGTTAAAATGTTTTAATTTACTGCTTTTCTATCGTTTTAGCCATTTTAGTATTTTGATTTCAGTGGGTGGGGGCATGCGTACAAGTGGCTAAATATGTAGTTTTAGACACAATAAGCTGACAATTTCTTTGTTACTATTTACACTAGCCCCCCTAAGTCACATCTGCCCATGAAAGATTGCGGTGCATCTTGGGAATGGGCTTAATGTGTCTAAAAAATACATATTTAGCCACTTGCATGCATGCCCCCAACCTGGGGGCATGCATGCAAATCAAAATGGTTAAAATCACTAAAACGATAGAAAAAAGTAAATTAAAACATTCTTTTCTCTAATGACTATCTAAAATATGAGCCTGTGTTGTAAAAAACAAAGTTGTCTTTTAACAGTCTGTAAAAAGTGCCCTCTCAGACCATGAATGCCGTTTTTACAATGGTGAAAGAAATGCAAATGCCCTCTTTCCATATGCCATACCTGAATGCAGCATTCAAGAGAATTGTCTTGTCCAAACTCTCCTGAACTTGAATGCATCATCTTATGTTGAAAGAATTGCTCTCTCTTTATAGAAATCCATGCTGTTACACCACATCTCCAGTATTGCCTTTCTTATGCTTAGTTTAGTGTGGTATCAAGTACTGAAAATAGCCGACCATGTAGATCGGCTATTTTCACTATTTCTGCCTAATATTTGACAATTTGGCCAAGGTTTAATTTGTCAGTTTAGACTCTAAACTTTAGAGGTACCGGTATATTAAAAAGTCCTTAAATTGTCACTTTAGAAATGTGCAGATACCCTTCACCCACTTAAACTTTAAGGTTACTGTTGAGTGAGAAAACAATGTTGCACATTAAGGTAATCATCTGGGGACCCCCCCAAAATAATTTGGGGACCCACAGGTTGAGAACCACTGTTCTATACAGAGGAACCTAGCTGATAGGCCAGGGGCTCAGCGTTTTGCTCAAGGATGCTTCAGTGCAGTGTTTCTCAACCTTTTTTCTGCATGGGCACACATTTCATGTCCCAAGAATCCATGGGCACACCAACATAATACGGGGGTGTAAATATCATCTCTGTCGGGAAGAAACCTTGTATCTCCAAGTTTCACATTTGTACATTTCTTCGCAAAGTAAAGCCCTGCTTCATCATACAAGGCTGTCGCACAACAGTAGTGAAAACAGCAGATCTACAAGCACACAACGCCTCGCACCGCGAGGCGTTTGTGTGCTTGTAGATCGTCTGTTTTCACTAGTTTGAATCATTTTTAAAATGATAAATACAATAGAGGGTATGCGCGTGACATCATCATCATACCAGGGAGTTATGCGGGAACGCCTACTGAGTGGCAAAAAACTACTTTCTGGTCTTGACAGCCCATACACCAAACAGAAAAGTCCTATCTGATTGCATTGAACAACGTTAAATGGCGTTAAACTCACTTTGCCACTCACTTTGCCACTCAATGTGCCACTCGAATTGCCATTCACTTTATGCATGCGCATACCCTCTATTCTGGCTGTTTCAAGCTGTTTCAAGGGGCATACTTGACCCTTCTCAGGGGCACACCAAAGGTCCCCAGGCACGGTGGTTGAGAAACACTGCTTCAGTGGAATGGAACCTCAGCCAGTTACCTCGCGGTTACAGAACAGAGAAGCCGTGGTTTCCACTAAATACCTTTGACATGCTCTTCAGTATATGCGTGCAGCATACTTATTATGTCATAAGAGCCTTCAGACGCAATCTGACGTGGAGAGACGTACACCAAGTGGAGTCGGTGGCAAAGGTCACACGTTGCTTTGAGTAACCTGACCGTGACCTCATCAGTGCGAGACAGGTGGTCGTGACCTCATCAGTGCAAGACGGCGGGTTCCCCCCGAGACTGGTGCTGAGCGTGTGTGTGTTTGTGTGCATGCGCGTATTTAACTCTTGTAATATTAGCCAGACACTCATACTCACCAATCAAAACAAGTCACTCATGTTCTCGGGAAAAAAAAAAACGCTGTTTTCAACTCTGTTTTCAGGCAAGGAGGTTGCTGTTCTTTAATGCAGTTTATTGTAATATTTCCATTCTGTTTTAACGCAGTTTACTGTCATATTTCCATTCTACTGCTGGAACTAGTTTGTCAAACACATCACATAGCAGCACAATGTCTGTTGTGAATAGTACTGTTTGGACCAGAAGATCTGTCTTGTCAAATTCATTCTTGACATAATGACCATGAAAAGATTCACGGCACTCTTCTCCTTTTGAAAAAAAGTAAAAGAATAAAACAACATTGCTATGGCAAATCCACAGTGGACTTACCGTTGTAGATCTGCTATTTTCAAATATTTTGTACTTTTACTTTTGGTATTTTAAGTATATTTTGATGCCAATACTTTTAATCAAGTACATTTTGAATTCCAGACTTCTACTTGTAACGGAGTATTTCTATACTGCAGTATTGATACTTTTACTTAAGTAAAACATCTGAGTACTTTTTCCACCACTCCACCACTCACAACTGTAATATTAGAGGTCAGAAGAACCACAGCTCATTCTACCATTGCTCTTGCTGTCTGTGTGTAGGACTCTGTACTGGACGGACTGGAACCGGGAGGCCCCTAAGATCGAGTGTGCCACGGTGGAGGGCACCAACCGGCGGGTGGTGGTGTCTGACGGCATCGGCTTGCCCAACGCTCTCACCTACGACACCTCGTCTAGACAAGTCTGCTGGGCTGACGCAGGTACTGCTCTTAGCCTCCTACTAGTATTACTACTACTACTACTACTAGTATTACTACTACTACTACTACTAGTATTACTACTACTACTACTAATAACCAGTAAGGCGCCTAAGGGCAAAAAGCGAGGTCGCTCCATTTGTCTTGGCCATCTGTCTTGGCCATATATAGATTCTGTTAGTGTGGTTCTCCTAACACAGTGTTTCTCAACCTTTTTTTCTGCATGGGCACACTCTTCATGTCCCAAGAATCCATGGGCACACCAACATAATACAGACAGAGGTGTAAATATTCTCACTGTCGGGAAGAAACCTTGTATCTCCAAGTTTCAAATGTGTAGCCCTAAGCCCTGCTTCATCATACAAGGCTGTCGCACAACAGTAGTGAAAACAGCATGCAACCAAGTGTAAAATCAGTCATTACGATGCCATCAAGGCCTGCCAAAATACATTTCAGTCGACTAAATCAACTATGATTAACCCCCCCCCCCTCTCTCTCTCCCCCCCCCCCCCCCCCCCTCTCTCTCTCTCTCAGGTACTAAGCGGTTGGAGTGCATATCTCCAGATGGATCAGGAAGGAGGGTGATCCACCCGACACTCAACTATCCCTTCAGCATGGTCTACTACAGAAACCACTTCTACTACACTGACTGGAGAAGGTACGCAGTCTTTAACCACATGAACCCCGGCATGTCATTATCGGCGAGGCCTAATAGATGTGTTTGGTGGCTAAAACTGGTTGGAAATCACACCTAGCGTGAAGTGAGCTGTGCTATTTAGAGTTAAAGTTCACCCCCAAAATAACTTTTTTTCTATTGATTAGTCATGCCACGGTGACTTGAATTCAATAATATGTTTTTGTATTTGTCGCATTCCCAAGACAAAAATGTTATTATAGTAAATTTACCCCCATTGATTCCAGATGGGGACCCAAATGCATTTGGTTCCCCATTCGGAATCAATGGGGGTACATTTATTGTTATCAAATTATTGTCTAAGGAAAGCAACAACAACTCAAACATATTATTGATCACAAGTGTCCATGGCATGAGTAATCAATAGAAAAAAAGTGATTTTGGGGGTGAACTACTCCTTTAATATCATTAAGTGTCCCGCAAAGCTTGGCCAGTGTGACGCTGTGCCAAGAGGTAGGCCAGATGTAGGCAACGCTTCAGGACGCTTCGTGCCGGACAAAACCAGATGTTGGAGCATAGCTCCTTCCAGGATCACCGCTCCAAAATTAGAATAGCGTCATAGAACCAATGCGTAGACTTTAGGGCGTTCCCTCTTACGTGATGGTGTCAGGCCGTTGTTATGTCAGCGTTGTTTTTCTATGGCGCACGAGCCTGTTAAATGAATTTAGATTTCCTCAGATGATGTCAGATCTCTGATCATCTGGCTACGCGAGACTAGGGCTTAAAGTGGGCAAAACAAAGTATATACTTCCATTGGTGATGTCTATTGGTGTGTCTCACACTCATATCCATGTCTCTCTCTCTCTCACTCTCTCTCTCTCTCTCTCTCTCTCTCTCTGTCTCTCCAGGGATGGCGTGATAGCGGTGAACAGGGACAGCAGTCAGTTCACGGACGAGTACCTTCCTGACCAGCGGTCTCACCTGTACGGCATCGCCATCGCAACCACCCGCTGTCTATGAGGTGAGCTGCTGCTGGCGATGTGTTTGTGCCTCTGACACACACACGCGCGCACGCACGCACGCACGCACGCACGCACGCAAGCACGCACGCACGCACGCACGCACACACACACACACACACACACACACACACACACACACACACACACACACACACACACTAGGGCATTCACGAATAGTGATTTTTAGTATTCAAATTGTTCGACCTCAAAGTATTCGAATAGTCAAATATTCGACAGGACTGGCCAAACTGGCAAATATTAAGTAAGCAAGAGGGGAACATTGTGAAAATAGCCGATCTACATGCTCACAACGCCTCGCGTTGCGAGGCGTTGTGAGCATGTAGATCGGCTATTTTCACAATATTTATCTGCGGAACCGAGTGCTTGTCAGGGTGGGGGTCCCCAGTTCAAATGTGTTTATTTTGGGAGTCACGGCCTAAAAAGGTTTGAGAACCCCTGGCATAGAGCATTAACAAATTCATCCACCAGGGGCATTGACAACTCATTCGTATGACTTCCTATCTAGCCAAGCTTTATAAACTATATCTTTTTTTAAAGAGAAAACAATAAAAATAAGCGAATATTTGACTCTGTGTCGAATAGTGACTTTAATATTCGAATATTTGGTGAATGCCCTAACACACGCACGCACGCACACGCACGCACACACACACACACACACACACACATGACAGACCCCGAGCTCACTGACCTGCCGGGACTGACGTCATGGTGTCAGTCAACACCAGTCAACCAATCAGACTGTTGACGTAGGTCTTAATAATGGCCCCAGTGTGTGTGTGTGTGTGTGTGTGTGTGTGTGTGTGTGTGTGTGTGTTATGAGTTATAAAAGCGTACTCAAAGGTACGGATGGGACGATATGAAAATGTCATATCACGATTATTGTGACAAAATAAATCGCGATTCACGCTATTATCGCGATAATCAAAATCCATTATCCCGGGATGGAACATTTGCCAAAAAATAGCCGATCTACAAGCTCACAACGCGTCGCAAAGGCGACGCGTTGTGAGCTTGTAGATCGGCTATTTTTTGGCAAAGACATTTGATAGAGAGTGGAAAAAAAGACTGTATCAAGTATGTATATTATAAGTACATTTTAGCAAAGGATTTAAGTGGTACTGGAATATACAGCTTGGCAAATAAAAGGTGAATTGATCCCAGTGCATGACGGAGGACGATATCACGATAAATTAAATCTCCACAATACGATTATCGTGAGTGTTTTTTTATCACGATAAACGATAATATTGTGTATCTTTCCATCCCTACTCAAAAGTTAATGTACTTTCTTTCCAGTTATGATTATGGTTATAAATGTACACTTACTGTACGAACTCTTGTTTATTAGATTAACATGGTGTCCCTGTTTTGAGCAAATCTTTTCAATTATTTTCAAAAGAATTCCACACTTCCCAAAATAATTTCTCCAGTCCACAAGGTCACAACCCACCAGTGTTTAGTACTGTGGCCCCCACGGGTTAAAGACCCTTATTGTGCGCATGTGTGCGTGTGTGCGTGCGTGTGTGCATGTGCGTGCGTGTGTTTGTGTGTGTAAATGTAGCCTTTGTTGTCTAAGAGAAGACCAGTCCTGTTTCATCACTTTGCTTCTAAAGAACAGTCATCACACAGCTGGACTAGACCCTTACTCCACATCTACACCTGTGTGTGTGTGTGTGTGTGTGTGTGTGTGTGTGTGTGTGTGTGTGTGTGTGTGTGTGTGTGTGTGTGTGTGTGTGCGCGCGCGCATGCGTGGGTGCACACGCGCATGCAGGTGTGACAGGGAGACTAAAGGGAAATGATTATACAACTGTCTATATCTTGTCTACTCCTTTTCCTTGTGTGTGTGTGTGTGTGTGTGTGTGTGTGTGTGTGTGTGTGTGTGTGTGTGTGTGTGTGTGTGTGTGTGTGTGTGTGTGTGAGAGAGAGAGCGAGAGAGCGAGGGAGAGAGACTAAAGAACAATGATTACACAGCTGTAAAAGGCCTCTACCTTCATTTCTTTGTCTGTGTGTGTGTGTGTCATGTTTGATGTGTTGTTGTGAGTCGGAGATGGCATTAAATCCTTCAAAAGCCATGTGTTAAGTGTGTTTAAAGTACAAAGGTAGACCACTAAACACCAGGGTAATCCTCAAACTAGCACCTTGGAAACCCTGGAAAATGTTATCCTCAAACTTGCACACCTATACCGTACGTACATTTCGTCACTGTCGAGCTCAAACCTTGTATCTCCATATATGAATGCCCTGTTTTAGACTTTATCGCAAAAGCAGTGAAAATAGCTGATCTGCTATTCGCGCTTTGTTTTGCCTATAATGCTATTCCTTAATTAGGGAAACCAGGTTGAAAGTGGTTAAAGGACAACTTTAGTTTCTTACAACAAGGGTTCATATTTTAGATTCTAAATAAAGAATATTAAAGATAAGTGTTAAAATTATTTCATTTACTTCTTTCTATTGTTTTAGAGATTCTTATCTCAGTGGTTGGGGGCATGCGTATAAGAGGCTAAATATGCCATTTTACACAGAATAAGCCCATTCCCAAGATACAACGCAACCTTTCATGGTTGGATGTGATTTATGGGGGCTAGAAGTGTTACTGTAAATAGCAATAAACAAACTGCTGGCTTATTGTGTCTAAAAAGACATATTTAGCAGACATTTAACGCAATAAAACAATAGAACGAAGCGAATGAAAACATTTTAACGCTCACCTTTTCTTGTCTCTAATTACAATCTATAATATGAACCCTTGTTGTAAAAAAACAAAGTTGTCCTTTAAGTCTGCCAGTCTGTGCGTTTTATAAATGTTAAAAAGTAGGCAACGGTTTTGGACATACACACAAGGTTTCCTCCAGACAGCGATCGTATGTACATGCACAAAGGAAAATACGCACCTGACGTATGTGAGAAAATAAGAAAATCTATCCAATACACAGTGTAAGTTTGTGTGGGAGACAGATCCACGTGGGTTCAAATCTAAACTCCAAAGCTGTTGTGTGTTATTGAAAAAAACGACGTCAGCCCCGAACGAAGTGCAGTAATACCTGCTTGGTTCAAAGATGTCACCGTGTGTACGGTGTGGTGTAATTGTGACAATGATGACAGCTCTTAAACACACTTGTTAAGGCTTTGGGTGCTCGTTTCGACGCGGCTTTAAAAGCTGTTATCGTCGCAAGTGCAGTGATCTGCCCAGGATGTCGTGAGTGTTTGTTCTGTCATTAGTGCGCTTTGCCTTTTCATCCCCGTCGCTCAAAGTTGAGATGCTACTTTACCATGTTCACCTTTAGACTAGTTACTAGAACAGAAACACCAATTTGTTTGCTTAAATCTACGAAGCACAGATGAGATCACAGCTGTCTTGACAGGAACGATTAGGTTTAAAGGACAACTTATTTCTTTTTTTTTACAACAGGGGTTCATATTTTAGATTGTAATTAGAGAAAAGAAAAAGTGAGTGTTAAAATGTTTTCATTTACTTCATTCTAATTGTTTTAGCACGTTTAGCGTGCGAAAACGTGGGGCATGCGTACGCATGGGGGCATGTGTACAAGTGGCTAAATATGTCTTTTTAGACACAATAAGCCTGCAATTTCTAATCTTTATTTCTATTTACAGTAACCCCAAAAGTCATATCTGTCCATGAAAGATTGCAGTGCATCTTGGGAATGGTCTTATTCTGTGTAAAAAGACATATTTAGCCACTTGTAGTCTTGTACGCATGCCCTCAGCCACTGAAATCTAAATCATTCAAATCTCTAAAACGATAACAGTAAATGAAAACATTTTAACTCTCATATTTTATATTCTTTAATAACAATCTAAAATATGAACCCTTGTTGTAAAAAAACAAATTGTCCTTTAACTGGTGTTAACACTACCTTGACCACATGAACCCCAGTCCCCCAGTATCCCTATTCTGGAAAGTGGAAATGTCATAATAGGTGAAAATAATAGGATCTGCAAGCTCACAGTGCATCACGTTATTAGTTGTAGATCAGAGATCATTTTCTGGGATCTTGACTTGACGTCTTAATCCTTTGATCAATCCTCTGTAAAATACAAAGTTGCTGAGCTATTCGTGTGCGGCCGGATGGCCCCAATGTTCATTTACAGTTCTTGGTTTGCTAAAGTGTGTCATTTATTGTTTGTTATTGCAGGGAGCCACTAACTACAGAAGCGGCGTCATTGGAGTCCTTTGGTGCTATAATTGTGGTGCCCGTCCTGAAGAGAGGGCACACGCACGCACACACACACACACACACACACACACACACACACACACACACACACACACACACAACCTTCTCTGGGTGCCTCAGAGGAGAAAAGGACACTGCCATCTGCCGTCGGAGCGAATTTACAAACCCTCCAAACACCCTCCCCCTTCACACCCACACAACTGTGCAACCCCCCCCTCTCCCCCCAAAGACCTGCCCTCCTCCCCCACCAACACCACCAAATAAATGTTTTGTAAATGTGTTTTATACCTCATTTTTATTTTTATTTTTCGGGTTTGTTTCTACTGTATTTTTGTATTTGAGAATTGTTTTCTTGTTTTTTTTTTTGTTTTTTTTTGCTATTCAATCCAAAGATGAAAAAAGAAAAGAAAAGTGTTTCAAGCTGTATGTGAGTCTAGTTTTTATGTCAATCTAAAGGAGTTTTTAAAACGTTCACCTCCTGTTCGAGCCAAACTCCCATTTGGGTAGCTGTACCAGGGCATTCTGGGTAGCCGTGCCAGGGCATTCTGGAAGCTGTGCAATTGCATTATGGGTGCCAGGATGTTTAGTCACATGGCCACTGTGGCTTGTGAATTCAGTGTTTCATCACCAGTCTAAACATGGAACAGTAAAAGTAGGTTTTTAAAATAAAAGAAAGACTGTTATCTAGGTCTACAATGCAAAAAAAGACTGGTAGAATTCATAGAGGCGATGTTCACACTGGCAGAGCACATCAATTGTGGCCTATCCAGATTGGAATCAGATTGTATTATTATATTAAGTCTTCATTAACAGGAAAAAAGAAAACACATGGAAACTGTTTTTGGTGAACTATATGCCTACAGTAGGTGTTTTTTCTGTCACAATCTGGACTTTTGGACACTGAAACCTGATTATACATTGTTGTACAACAGTGTTGTTTGCCAAAAATGGCTTGTAGATCTGCTATTTTCGGTGAATGACAGTGTCATACGATGGAGTATAATTTGAATATTACTCGCACCTGTCATTACATTGTTAGGACAGCAGCCGTTGTAGCCTACATAGGTGACACAAAACTGATCACCATTTGAACACTAGCAAATAACAGTGTGGACAGTCAATCCTGAAGATCAGATTTATCCACTTGTAGTTATTTGTGGATTTACCGTGCCCTGAAAATTAGTTAGTAAGGAATGAAGTAAAAAGTGAAAATGATAGCTGTTTTGTTAATTGACTAGCAGATTACAGCTTGATCATCGGATTACCTTGATCTGATTACAGATAATCTGGTTAGTTTCCCCATCCCTGTGTACCATGATAGAGATGACATCAGTGATTACAGTACTGACGCATTTCTCTGCACTACTAATCTGTATTTCACATGAAATGACAAATCCTTTTTTTTGCCAAATATTTTTTATCACTACTTTTAAAGTCTTCTTTTTTGTATCTTTTTATAAGAGGTGATATTTATGACAATAAAATGTGATTCAGGACTTGACAGTCTTTGCATTTTGTGTTTCTTTTGTCTGACGTAGCTGTCTGTGGTTTTCAAAGTGGGTTCTATAGGGACCTTCAAGGTGCAAGTTTTTGATTTGATTGGATTTATTTATTTAAAAAACTGTAGAAAGTTAGCATTATTAAAAAGGCATGGAGATAAGTGCAGGTGAGAAAGGAAACCCACATAGGGTTCTCACCTAATAATAAACAACAATAAGTTAAAACTGAATTCAAACAAGATATGACAACAAGTACCTTGAATGTGAAAGTGTGTGTGTGTGTGTGTGTGTGCGTGTGTGCGTGCGTGCGTGCGTGCGTGCGTGCGTGCGTGCGTGCGTGTGCGTGCGCGCAGAAGTAAGGCCACTATATAATTATGGTAGAAGCAAATGTAGAGGCTTGATTCATCAGGCGGGACTTCAATCTTCAAGTCAAAAGTTACTGATTGAATTTGAAGATGAGGATTTGGCAATAAGTGTATGTGTTATTGCAGAGTTAGCCTACTTGCATGATGCTTCACTTCGGACATACTATATCGGACCAGTTACCCATGTATGGAGATCCATGTACTGTAGTACATCCCTTTTATGCCCATACATGGAGATCCCTGTCTGAACCAGCCACACTGATATGGGCTGTCTTCCTCCATATATGGGAATTCCCATATGAAGTCCTATTAGATATATGGGCTTAATATTGATGACATCAGGGATCTCCATATATGGGCATAAAAGGGATTCTGTTAGAGTGGTTCCCAATCCCATGACATCACACCATACAATATATTTTATGCCCATACATGGAGATCCCTATCTGAACCAGCCACACAGATATGGGCCATGTCTTGGCCATCTGGCCAGTGATATTGATGACATCAGGGATCTCCATATATGGGCATAAAAGGGATTCTGTTAGAGTGGTTCCCATGACATCACAACATACAATATCTTTTATGCCCATACATGGAGATCCCTATCTGAACCAGCCACACAGATATGGGCCATGTCTTGGCCATCTGGCCAGTAATATTGATGACATCAGGGATCTTCATAATATGGGCATGAAAGGGATTCTGGGGAGTACCAATATGGACTTTTACATAGGTGATATCACGTGTGTGTCAAGGGAACCACAGTGTCAGTCGTAACCTTCAGAGATACACGGATACGTGGACAAGATGTGCCGGACATCACAGTGACAGAGCATGATGTCAGAGTGGCAAACCCATAGACCGTAAAAAATGTGTAGTAAATGTTTTTTCTGCCTAACCCATAAAATGAATAGCATATCCATGCATGCACACTGCACAGTAAAGGGTAGGTAGGTTTTATTGAAATCACCACACCTGGTTGGACTGCGTTTGTTGTCTGTAAATTAATTTGACACATATACCTCATTTCAAGCCGTCTTCATTGATATGCATACCTTGCATGTTGATACCTCAATATTGATACATTTCCGATATATTGCCCAGCCTAACTTCTACACTTAAGCAATATTAGACGAGAGGGTGTGGCTGTGGGTTAACGTGATTATTGTACCGCCTTTCTTTCTTTCTTTATTAGGATCCCCATTAGCTTCCACAAGTGGTCGCTAGTCTTCCTGGGGTCCACACAATAATTCATACAGTAAAAACGGAGAAGGTACAATGAGGTATAAATCAGGCTAATGGACATGGAGGCAGGGGCGTCAATTGGGTATGGCAGGGGTATGCAGCTGCCATACCCTGGGTCCAGGGGGAGAATACAAGTTACTTTAAAATATAAATCCATTAATGTCTCTTTGTCTATCTGTGCTGGTTATGTTGTTAAATTACATTAAAATAACTACAAATGCAAAATTTAACAAGGTATTATAATTATATTCTCCACACTTTTATTCTCCCCATCTTGACAGAATAGGATATTCCCAGGTTCCGCAGGTCAGCTGCACAGGTGCAATTCATTATTGTTAATTGTGGCACGTTTACTATATTATGCCAAGCTTTAGCCGCACTTGAACAACTGTTCCTGACTGCCATATCCAGCCCAAGAAACCATTGAAAATTTGGGGGAAAAAAATAGAATGTACTTCTTAAAATAAATGTATCATGCTTGTTGCTAAGGTATGGCAACATACCTTTAGCTTTTTCTGAACTGACACCACTGCATGGAGGCCTTTGGCTCTGGTATCTTCAGCTCAAACAAAGTTTGCTGGGGTTTAGTCCAGTCAGTCAGATAGGCTATGCTATAGGAACATTCTATCAGAAACATACAGAACATAATCTGTCCTGGAACTGTTACGGTGAATAAATCTTGTATGAATTAATGATAATGTTCATTTTTATTAAATTGAATTAAACAAACTGCCTATTGTACATGAACAGCAGTTTAAGCAATAACAGTAATTCAGTGATGGTTCTATCTGTACCATACAATGTAGCCTATAGCCATTTCATACACAGTGTTCAGTAACAGGGCACTGGCTCTCTCCAGCTCTTTAAAATGAGAGTAGGCTATACATTTTCAATTCGGGATAACAATTCAGGACAGAGAACTCATACTGGATACAAGATAGAAGAGTGAATATGGTGACGACATAAATAAGCAGACACAATTGGAACTGGAACACTATACATTTTAAGTTGATAAATGGTATAATTGTGAATGGGACATGTACTTGTCCAGAGGGCAAGTGCCTCAAAATGCCAAGCCCTGGGGGTGGCTTGGGCTAAAAGAGACGCAAGCGGCATAGCCTTAAGATTCTGAGTGATAGGGTAGCCTATATGTGATCTAATTATCGGACTCTCCCCACAAAGATTCCATGATCAAATCCTAGGCTGTTCTCCTGCAACGTTGGAGTATTTTTCAAGGCAAAAAATTAAAATAAAATAAAAAAGAACGCTTGATCAGTACTAAAGAGTAAGAGACACTATGCTATGAGTGACTGTCTGAGACAGTAATCATTGGACTCCCAGCATTTCAATGAGGTCTACTAGCCCTGAAACATGACGGTCGTTATCGTTTCAGGGCTAGAGGTCTACAGTATGTTCAAATCCTGGTCGTCCTGTGGTTCAATGCTGGAGTGTTTAACTTGACCAAATCAAAGCCAGCATACTAAAAGAACACTCAGACATGACAAAACGGCATGTTATGAATGGCAGTTAGGATTATAACACAATTTCCCACTAAATCTGGCATCCCGTTTCCGTAGTGTAGTGGTTATCACGTTCGCCTAACACGCGAAAGGTCCCCGGTTCGAGACCGGGCGGAAACACTTTTTTCTTTGTCTGTGAAACAAAAACACCCCGTAACTTTGCCCTTTGTCTTTGTTAACATACATAACTAAACAAAATTGCCAATTACATTCTTCCTACACATAATATCCCTCTATAGCCTACCAGCAGCTATCAGACACTTAAAGGGATATTTCACTTAAAGCCATACTGTGTAAGATGCCCAACTAGTGGTCATTAGCCCTATAGCAAACCGCGGTCGCGTCCGCGTCTTTCGGACGTTTTTCGTACCTTCAGACCCCCCCGTCTGCCTCCACCTCGCTGAGATCTATCTTTTAAGGGGTCCCTTGTTCCTGTGCGTTCAGTAATTCCAGAGATACGGACTCTTTCACCCTGCCTGGTAGGCGAAATTACCTAGAGAAGGGATGGTACAAACGGGCGACAACAAATATGGCTGCCATAGCGACCCCGCTTCAAGATGCGCTGTGATTGGCCGGCAGTTGTATAACCCTCGCTGTGATTGGCCGGTAGTGTGATGACGCAATTTTGGCGCGAGATCCGGTCCACGGCAAGGATCTCAGTTTACATACAGAGAAGGCTTTACAGGCTGAAATTCACGGCGCGGATCTTCTAAAACTTTTGTGATTTAATAGTTAGGAGAATTTTAAGATTTGTTTTATAAAAAAAGTTACATGGTACAACTTTAAAGTTATACTATGTAACTTTTTTTATAAAACATATCTTAAAATTGTCCTAACTATTAAATCGCTAAAGTTTTAGAACCCCCACTCCGTTAATTTCAGCCCCAAAAGCCTTTTCTTTATGTTTTCTACTTAGCCTTGACAGTGGCGGGATTTCGCGGCAAAATGACGTAATCTGCATCATCTGTATACGTTGTGTATACGTTGGCCAATCACATCGCAGATCATACACACATGATACACTACCGGCCAATTACAGTGCATCTTGCGTCTTTTCAGGAAATAGCTTGCTTCAACAGCTTTGTTTACGCTGGTCTAGAACATAGAGTTATAATAAGAATAGAGAGGACACCAGATATCCCCGCCCGTTCACTTGCATTGAGTTGCTCACCCAGCGCATGAGGCGTTTTCACCCCTCCTTCCGGCTAGTAAAACCGTGACGTAGTGGGTCTACTGTGACGCGTTTTGCGTATAGTTTGTGTTCATGGACGCGCTTCATGAACGAGCACTTCCGGTATGAACGCGCGCCAATACAAAGAAGCCTAGACGCGCGTTCATGTGAGTAGACCCAACTGCAGTACCTCAAAACGGCCACCATGTCCATTTGGTTTCAGGGCGCCCCCAGGGTTCTGGGGGCTTGGGTCTAGAAGTCTAGCATGTAACTCCCCAACCGCTGCTCGTAGAGGCACACGAGAGACCTCGATGGATGCGTCTCGGCGAGGCGAGGCGGACGCGGTGGTCTGAAAGCCCGGTCCGCGGCGAAAAACGGCCGAAAAAAGCAGACGCGACCGCGGTTTGCTATACTACAGACCACTAGTTGAGCAATATTACACAGTATAGCTTTAAAAAAAAAAAAAAAAAAAAATCATTTTATCGTCTAATCAGGCTTTTGGGAAAACCCAGGACAGTTTTTCAATTTCTTCATTCAGCATTTAGATATTTGATATTCATTTCCCCAATTTTGCTCCATCCCAGGACCTTCCTATACAAACCCATTATAACTTCAAACTCCATCCATTTTAACCTGATAGATTCAATGAAAACACCTGTCCTTTTTTTCCTGACACCCTCTGAATACGTGAGCAGGCCGTGTTTTTTTGATAACCTTTTTCATTTATTTTTTTATAATCTTTTATTGTATTTAATCATTTTCATTTCCCCCAAAAAATGTATAGAAATCAATGAAAAGTTTTATCGGAAAGATACGGTCTGCTAACATCAGAGGGTGTCAGGAGTCACCAGAAAAAAGGACAGGTGTTTTAATTGAATCTATCATGGTTAAAATGGAGTTTGAAGTTATAATGGGTTTGTATAGGAAGGTCTTGGAAGGGGGAAAATGGGGGGAAATGAAATACCCCTTTAATTGTTTTTGGTAGCCCATAAACATCCCCATCTAACAAAACAATGAAAACACCTTAATAGCTACAGAAAGAGGGCAATGCCTTTCTGCAAGTAAATGCCACACTACTCCAAACAAAACATACTATAAAAACAGGCTTTGGTACACTTATTATATAGGCTAAAACACTTTAAAGACTATAGGCCAGTAAGATAAAAATCAAACCTCGGTTCGAAGTGAAGCGGTGAACTTTTATTCTATGTGTTCTAGAGTTATGAACTCTGTGATCTATACATCTATACAGTTATGGACTCTGTGATCTATTCATTCTTTATATATTCTGAATTCTACATTCTTTATATATTCTGAATGAATATATAAAGAATGGAGGGCCAAATTATCATGTGAAGCTTGACCAATCCTCAAAGTATCCATTCATCAGACCGGGAGGGACACTACACACATATTCTGGACGTACAGGACAGATAAATCCTATTCATTCTGAACTGAAATGGCCATATATGGACATGGGACACACATTTTGCTTTTTGAAAAAGCCTATTCATTCTGGACTGATATTCTGGACGTACGGGACAGAAAAAACCTGTTCATTCTGGACTGGAGTGACCATATATGGACATGAATGAGGTGACATACATTGTGTTTTTGAAAAAGCCTGTTCATTCTGGACTGAGATGACCATATATGGACATTAAACACACATTTTGTTCTAAAAAAAAACCTGTTAATTCTGGACTGAAATGACTATATATGGGCATGGGACACACAAAGCCACTCATTGGAAGCGGTTTTCACCGCTTCAAAAACTGGGTTATTCCACCAAATATAGATGTCTGAACTCTCTTCCTAAGTACATTTCTTTTACCCACAAACCCAAAGCCTCTGCCGACCCACAAGCATTTAAAGGCACACAATCACACAGGACTTTCAGAGAAAGCAATTATTGGCCGTGTTGTGGGTTTCATCACATAATAACACTAGAATATCTAGGCTTTCAGAAAATGAAAATAGTTGCACGGTTGGCTAAGACGACCTGGGGAGTCTCCTGTCACTGAAAGCACGCCCCATGTCAAATTACATTGGTTTGAATGCAGACAAAACAAATTTACCTCACCTGTCCAGACATTAACCCATTTAGAACGGGTACACATTATTGTGTATCATTATTTTATGCTTTAACTATTGAAAAATAGCAGATATACAAGCTCACAGCGCGGCACCGAGTGCCGCGCTGCGAGCTTGTAGATCTGCTATTTTTGAAAAATCGTGAAAATTTGAATTTTGACCCGATTCTATAAGTGTCTTTTGAATCCTTCCATGATTCTTTTGAAAAACATATGTTTCCATGTCAGCAATCTGGCCAGCCATCGTCAAAGAAAAGGTCCTTTTCACTTAAATGGAGTTCAGTTGGTCTGTTCTAGAGAGACTACTATGTCAGTGGTTCTCAAACCTTTTCATGTGAAGGACCCCCAAAATGATATTTATTTGGCCACGGACCCCCATCTCAAAATATTTAGTTCCAGGGACCCCCCAGAAGCAAAATTTGAGTTACAAACGTTTGCTTTGAAAATACATATATTCAAAGATTTGCACACATTTTCACGACTTTTCAAAAATAGCAGATCTACAAGCTCGCAGCGCGGCACTCGGTGCCGCGCTGTGAGCTTGTATATCTGCTATTTTTCACTGGTTAAAGCATTCAATATTTCTAGGCCTAACAGCACACAGAGAACAAACCACATTGCCTCATGGTGCTGTGTCACAGGATAATGAAATGGATATTTTTCTTCGTCAACTAACATAACATGCACACCAAACAAAAAGATGCAGACAGGTAGTGTTTGATGATTGATGTATATTTCAACATACATTCCATTTCCATTCCACTGTCCAACTCAATTCTGAACAAAAGAAAACACCTTTAAGTTAAAATAAAACTTCAGTTCTGAAAATGTCTCCCTAAAAAAGAAAAAAAAAATCATAAAAGCTTTTAACACATTATGCATTGACATAAGAGTCAGTGTTGATCTATACATCTTATTGAATGAGGACGTGCATCTCTCCGTATTGTTAGATGCTAAGAGAAATGTGAGGATCATATCCAAATCAAAGCCAAATCTAGGTCTGAACCTTGGCTTTAGATTTTGAAGAAATATTTACAGGAAAGTACATTTTTCAGTTTAATGTAGAAAAAAAATAAGAGTTGTGACTACGATAAGATTACGGAGACATTTTGTTGTGTCAAACATTTGACAATATAGCAAGGTTTTTTAGTCCTATATAGTGTCTTCCTTCATCTCTCCCCTAATCTACAGAGCTTTACTTGTCCAGGGACTCTCAGAAGCATCAGTTGTAGTAAACTCCAGCCAAGTGTGTGTACTTAGAAACATTAAAAAACAAAAAAGCTTTTATGAAATAAAAAAAAAGAGACATTTCCCCACCGCCATCTTCAAAATGAAAACAAAACATGTTTCTTCTTTGAACTTCATCCTCCTCCTCTCATCTGCCGACCTTGCCCAGCCGGTGGTCTGTCTTGGGGTCTGCAATGATGGCCTGAACGGCCACTATGGCCTCGTTGATCCTGGTCTGAAGCTCGCGCAATTCCTCGATGTGCAGCAGGCGCAGGATCTGAGCCGCCTCGTTCAGCGTCGCATCTGGAGGGGCGGTGAGCGGCGAAGGTTAGCGTTCACCAGAAATATTTATTTGCATTGGTGGACAAAGTACTTGGTCCAGAGTATAGATATTACTGGTCAGATATTAGTCAACTACAAGTGAAAGTCGCACAGTCAAATTTGTACTCTTGTTAAAAGTACTGGATTTAGGGATACAATTGCTCGATTAATTAATTGATTGATAGTTGATTCACCTTATTGATCAATCGTCGATTGATCAGAAAGCTGTCATTTTAATTGTTATTATTGTGCCAAAATGCAAAGATTTCACAGAATGTTTAAAAAACAATAAATAACAGTGTACATAGTGTTTTACAATCTATAACACACACACACACACACACACACACACACACACACACACACACACACACACACACACACACACAGCTGTGACAGGTTCATTCTAATAGCCAAAGCTACTTCTAGCCAGGGCTGTCACAAGTTTTACATAACCGTCTAAGCGCAATTATTGGACAACACGTCACGATGCGACACGTTGTGAGCTTGTAGATCTGCTATTTCTTCAAAGCCTACAAGCCAAACAGAAATGTAATTGTCAACGACAAAAACACAATTAAATCGTTAATCGCAATTATTTGAGTGACAATTAATCGTCGTGTAAAATGTCATAATCGTGACAGCCCTAGCTACTTCCTCAGGTTGCTAGCATTCTGACCTCCAGTGTCAAAACCCAAGACGTGTTTGTCCAAGGCAACTGGAAGACCCTGGAGCGGAATGGAGAGGACAGAAAGAATGAGGGGAGGAATAAAGGAAGGGAGACAAAAGTAGAGATGAGAAAGAGATTAGACACTAAAGCCCCACATACTTTGTTGTATAACAAATAAGACAAAATATACAATATACAAGCCCACAAGTAGGGCTGTCACAATTATTACATAATCGTCTAATGCTTATTATTTGACATAATCACGATTATTTTTCATAATCGCTATAATCGTTTCCATGTTGAAAAATGCATTATATATATATTTCTTTTAAATAGTGGAAATAGCAGATCCACAAGCTCACAACGTGTCGCATCGCGACGCGTTGTGAGCTTGTAGATTGTCAATGTTCTTTTTTAAGTATAAAGTTGTCAAATGTGTCAGTCATTTTTTTGTATATTTAGGTTATGTGTCATATCTGCCATGTGCAACTTCAAAGCCTAAAAGCCAAACAGGAATGTAATTGTCAACAACAAAAACACAATGAAATCACAATTATTTGAGTGATGTAAAATGTCATAATCGTGACAGTCCTACTCACAAGGTATCGCCATTTGTTGTGAGCTTTTAGATATTTTATTTGGGATATTTTAGAAATAGGATGAATTTACAATTTAGGCATTTTGCAGACACTCCATCCAATCCAGAGCAAATACAAGAGCAAGATCGGAATAAGTAGAATAACCAGGGACGTCAGGTTGAAAGAGATTAAATCAATTATTAGATCACACGTTAGATCACAAATGAGAAGAACATCATGTCCAGCTCTGTACCTCTTTCACCTGGCTGGCTTTAGAGATGGCCTCTGGACTCAGTCTATCCTGGATCAGAATACGAATGGCCTGTAAGAGTAAGACACACAAACCAGAACACTGAGGAAGCCTCATATTGAAACACCATAAGACAATTAAGAAGAGTAAATACATTTTTAGAAGATACAATAAAACAAGAGTATTCAACAGGGGGTCAGGGAATGGCCAAGTTTATTAAGTATGGATGGTTCAAGTGGTTAAATATCTGAAAAATACAAATTGACATGAATCCAAAATACACTTGTTGATTGTGCTGTCAAATAATGAAACTATATGGAATCTATGAACAGGTTGTGGGGGTCCCTGCTTCAAGTTAATTAGTGGCCAAGCCCTGTAAGGGGCTTGTAAGCCACTATTGAGATTGTAGTTTTTCTTCTCATTATTATTCTTCCGGCACTTTTTCTGTCCTGGCTTTTTACGAAACTCTGCAATATGGTAGAGGGCTGTAGCAAACGGTGAGAACACGAAGCTCGCAACAATTGGCCAAAGGGTGGCGCAGTAGCACGCCTTTTAAAGTGCATACTCTGAACAGGTATAGCTCATGCCCTGTTTGACATACAGCCATTAAACCTGTATACACATATGCATCTCCTCATGCCGAACGACTTTGCCACTCTGACCTTTAGATCTCCCACCATTTTGAAAAATATGAAAAACAGTTAAAATCCTACTCCTCCTGGGATATATACCATTTTTTTTTAAAATAATTCAATGAATATTGCCGTTTTATGCAAATTATTCTTAAAACGGTGAACAATACCAACATACCCAAAATATACCAGTTAACAGACAGTGATAGACGAACACTGACCTTTAGCATGACCAGGTAGTCGTCATGTCTTTGTATCTTCAGGATGTTTGCCAGAGCCATCACTCCAGCCTTGAAATCTGGATTACTACCTGAAAAACATGCACACAGGCACAGATCTCAACTAGGTGATGCTCCCTAGACCAGGGGTTCCCAAACTGTTTTGTCTCAGGGCACCCCATAAATATTTTTTTAATCCGAGGCACCCATACATTATAATTTTCACTCCCAGCACCTTTATAGCATATCGTCATTGTCGTGTTGGAAACCTTGTATGTCCAAAACCGTTCGTTTTGTATTCATCATCTATAAAATGTAAAACGCCTTGCGATGCGAGGCGTTGTGTGCTTGTAGATCGGCTGTTTTCACTAGTTTTGTGCGACAGTCTTGTATGATGAGGCAGGGCTTTGCTTTACCAAAAGACATACACATTTGAAACTTGGAGATACGAGGTTTCTGCCCAACAGTGACGATATTTTAGTGATTATATTTGAAAATAACTACAAATATTATCAAATTATCTCACTGCACCTCTGGACTGCCATCGCGGCACCCCAGGGTGCCCCGTCACCTACTTTGAAAACCCCTGCCCTAGACCCTTGCCCTAGACCAGTGGACCCCCAAAAGGATATGCATTTGGCTGTGGAACACTGTTTGAAAATACTTTGTGCCAGGGACACCCAAAACATAAGAATATTCAACATTGTCAATTTGCCAAAAAAAATAAATAAAAATAAAATAAAATCTGCCGTTACCGAAAATAAGATAGGGCTAAAATGTTCCTCATTTTTGCTTTAAGGGGCCACCATTTTGCTCTCAAACTGTTCTATGCCCGCTACAAAATCTAGAGCAAAGTGGGTTCCTTCCCACTTTGCTGATAGACAGGCGAGAAGTGAGCATTCTTTGCTTGCTATTTAGTATGCCCATGAATTAAATACAGAGGGCTTTCAATGTAAAAAAGAAAACACTGTAAAAGATCTTATTTGAGATGTTCCTTTTAGGCAGGGTGATTTAACTGTACTTGTACTGTACTACATTTCAACTGTATTGACTATACTTGTACTGTTCTCCATTTTTGTCTAATAAAATAATCAATCAATGCTCTAGATCAGGGGTTTTCAAAGTGGGTGACGGGGCACCCTGGGGTGCCGCGACGGCAGTCCAGGGGTGCCGCGAGATCATTTGATAATATTTGGAATCTATTTGGACACTTGTACATTTTAAACTTGAAGTACAAAGTTATTTTCAGTCAGTTCTAACCAAAATGGCTGTTATCTCAACGTTTTCCTCGCAACATAATCACTAAAATATCGTCACTGTCGGGCAGAAACCTTGTATCTCCAAGTTTCAAATGTGTACGTCTTTTGCTAAAGCCCTGCTTCATCATACAAGACTGTCGCACAAAACTAGTGAAAACTGATGATCTACAAGCACACAACGCCTTGCGATGCGAGGCGTTGTGTGCTTGTAGATCTGCTGTTTTCACTAGCTTAGTTTATTTTTTAGATGATAAATACAAAACGAACAGTTTTGGACGTACAAGGTTTCCACCCGACAAAGACGATATGCTAATAAATATAAGGTGCTGGGAGTGAAAATTATAATGTGCCTCGGATTAAAACAAATATTCACGGGGTGCTCTGAGACAAAAAAGTTTGGGAACCCCTGATCTAGATTTTATAGCTGGCAGAGAACAGTTTGAGAGCAAGATGGCGGCCGTGTGAAAGGGTCAATGCAGCAGCTTACTGTCCAGGTTGACGAGGGGATCGGCGGGTTTGTCGCCGTTGTTGGAGGAGGTGGACAGTGGCTGGCAGTTCTTGTACTTCTCCACTGGACAGTGACAACACACACACACACACACACACACACACACACACACACACACACACACACACACACACACACACACACACACACACACACACACACACACACACACACACACACACACACACACACACACACACACACACACACACACACACACACACACACACACAAAATAAACAACCGACACGGGTAGTGAGTACAGCCACACTCCAAATATAACAAGATCATTTATTGTATTTGCATAATACAATGACCACTTAAAGGAAATGGTCTTCCTGAAGTTGAGTGAAGAGACTGGGTTAAGGGCCATTTATAGTTACGTATGGTTGATTTTGTGTACGTTTTGGGTGAGGAACTACGTACGGTAATTACAGCCCCATGCATAGTAGACATGCACGTTATTTATGTTCCGACCCGCTCTCCGCTCCAATTCTGCTCCCGTTTTGGCCGCGCGCCACATGAAGGTGATTCTCACACGTGTAAAAACCTTAGCATTTAGACAAAATATGTAGAACCACAGATTTTTGACCCGCCGTGATGTTTGGTATAAATACGTGGTAACAGTCTGGAGTCTGGACTGGTTCTGCAGCTGCTGTCTATCGGCAACATTATCGCGGTAAATGCAACTCCGCGAGGGTACAGATTTAACCACCCGGACTGAGTAATAATAATAAAACACAGTGCACTGCACCCATCTCGCTTTTGGAGGAGAGGCGACCCGACGACGTGATGTTATAAGTGGTAACAGTCTGGACTGCAGGTTCTGCTGTCTGTCGGAAAAGGTGTTTCGCGGATTTGCGGTAAATGTAAAACTCCGCGAGGGTACAGATTTAACCACATGGATGTGATTATAACAAACAAAACACACCCGCATATAATTCCCAAGTATATGATGAGCAGCTAATAATCAGCTCTTCTTGTGTGCCTTGTCTTGGCATCTGTTGGAGGAGGATAGGCGGTGTGTGTGTGTGTGTGTGTGTGTGTGTGTGTCAAGCCGTCCTGTTGCGACGTTAATGTTTTACCGTTTCTTGATACAATATATTTCTCATTGGGACACATAGTTTGAGAACCGCTGTCATAGAGCAGAGGAAAAGTAATTTTCCTCACTACTGCGCCTATGTTTGACAACGGTGGCCGTGGGTACTTCTTGCTACGGATACATCTTGTACGGATACTGTACGTTGTGTCCGTCCAGTTGGGTGCTGTCCGTAAGGGTCCGTATACGGAGATAAATCATCCGGAGTGTTACGTACTGGGAGTCAAACCGGACCAAACGGAGTAAAGTTCTCTCACCCTCCGTTGCTTGTGTATTCCTGCGGTCCTTAAGTACTACTATGCATGGTACTTTAGCTGGCAGCAGCAAGATATATTCCTTTTATACTAGTGACCTCTAGTGGCCAGCCTTAATATTGAATCATTCAAGTATACCTGAATGCTGTTTGGAGACACTACACATTTAATGTGTAGTGCCTCCAATGACAGGATAAATAAAATGTCACTTTTACTTCCATGAAATAACATTTTTGTTGTCCACGAAAAGACACCATCTGAGAGTTCATTCCTTATCCAGTGGTTCTCAAAGTGGAATCCAAGGACCCTCAGGGTTCCTTGAGGGGGTTAACTCTGAGAATGTACAAATGGGTCCATTTGGTTCCATGTGTACACCCTCAAGTTAGCGACCACGGTTCTCCCGGTGAACCTTAGTGCAACGGTGGGGGCGCGGGAGTGTGGGGAACACACACAACTGACTATTGCAGATGATGGAGAGGTTATATGGGGCTTTTAAGCCGTGACACATTTTGTAGGCAGAGGAGAACTCTGCCCCCAGAGCATTTTCTGTCCCTCGCTATTTCAACAGATCCAAGACCAAAATAACGACTAAAGTATAATTCTAACACTTTCCTTTCAACAACGAACAAAGAGAAGAAAAATGTGTAAATAGTAAAAATAGTAAAAAGATTCATGGAAACTGGGGGCAGAAATTCTCCTCTGCCTACAAAATGATGTCATACTTAACAGCCCCATAACTTTATGAGGCATTCTTGCCAAGTTCGCAAGAGACTCGTCGCCAATTGCAAGATATTTAAAAGTTACTTGGGGCCATGATGATAACCTCTTCTTCCTACTACTAGACTAAGGATTTATATTGTCTGTGTTATTGTTTACAACCACAATTATTCACGTGTGGCAAGATCGTGGTTCCAATAGTTTTACTAGTAGGCTTAGAAGCCTGTTCAGAAGTTAATGTAATGTTTTCCATTTAATGATTTCCTTTATCCTCATCTAATCTTGCGCTATTGCAACTGTTTTCGCCAGGTTTTAAGGCCAGTAGGCTTTCCAGAAGTTAATTTAATATTTTCCATTTAATGATTTCCTTTATCGTCATCTTGCGCTAATGCACGCAACTGTTTTCGCCAGGTTTTAAGGTCTTATTTTAGTTGTTTCTCATAAGCTCGTGACCCTCCTTGCCCATCGGCCCCCACCGTTGCGCTCAGGTTCACCGGGAAAACTGCAGTCGCCTCAAGTTAAGGGGGTCTTTGAAATTAAGCAGTTTGAGAATCAATCATCTGTCATAATGAATAGCAAGTTGCTTGTATGATTACAGAGAGCCAACAGAACAGTTCTTACCATTGTCACCATACTCGTAGCGCACAGCCAGTCCCATCAACCAATCAATGGCCTCTTGTCTCTCTTGAGCGCTGAATGGACAGTTCAGGTCCTGCAGGTACTAAAGAGCCAGGAAGAAGAAAGGGATTTAAATATTTCAAGTACTGGAACCATCATTCAACTCACTTCAGTTTCATCTCAGTTAGGTACACATTTTTTAAAAAGCTCAGCGCCACTTTAACCACATGAAATCTAGTATCCCCATAGAGCATTGCAGCGGAAGTGGTTTACTGGTGCCACTTAAAAATCGTCATTCATTTTCTAAAATAGACTTTTACAAAAGTATTTATAACAATTGTGTTAAGCCTAGAACCAGGCCATCCAGGATGGCAGTGACCATACAACCTTTGATTGTATGTGAAAATATATTTGAATATTACATTATTTGTAACTACATTTAATAAATACCCGTTGTTTAGCAATTTTCAAAATGTTCTTTTCATAGAAACAAAGGTTGCATGGTCATGATTCACTGCAATCATGGATGGCTTGTTTCTAGGCTTAACATAATTGTTATAAATATTTTTGTAAAAGTCAATGGGGAAAATGCATGACGATTTTTAAGTGGCACCAGTAAACCACTTCCGCTGCGATGCTCTATTATGGGCATACCATAGACCAGGGGTTTTCAAACTTTTTGACCCTGGTAAATAACTTTTTCATCAACGGTACGCCTGAATTACACCGTTTAATTTTTTTAAACTTCCATCATAACTGACTGAAAATAACTTTATACTTGAAGTTTAACCACTTCAACCCCAGCATCCCTATGTTCTGGGGGGGGGGAAGGTTCACCAAAAATAGCCGATCTACCAGCTCACAAAGCGTCACAGCGTGATGCGTTGTGAGCTTGTAGATCTGCTATTTTTGGTGAAGAGAGTTGGCCGCAGATGGAAAAATAAATCATCAAGTACAGTGCAAATCAGGTCTGTTTTTACTAAGCATAGTGAAGGTATATAGTCATATAGATCAGGGGCTCCCAAGCTTCTTTGTCTCAGGGCACCCCATGAATCTTTTTTTAATCCGAGGCACGCCTACATTATAAGTTTAACTCCCAGCACCTTATATTTATAGCATATCGTCGTTGTCGGGTGGAAACCTTGTATGTCCAAAACCGTTAGTTTTGTATTTATCATCTATAAAATGTGTGAAAACAGCAGATCTACAAGCACAGAACGCCGAGGTGTTGTGTGCTTGTATTTCCGCTGTTTTCACTCGTTTTGTGCGACAGTCTTGTATGATGAAGCAGGGCTTTGCTTTACCAAAAGACGTACACATTTGAAACTTGGAGATACAAGGTTTCTGCCCGACAGTGATGATATTTTAGTGATTATGTTGCGAGGAATCCGTTGAGATAATAGCCATTTTGGTTAGAACTGACTGAAAATAAATGTACTTCAAGTTTAAAATGATACTAAATATAGTGTCCAAATAAATTCCAAATATTATCAAATGATCTCGCGGCACCCCTGGACTGCCGTCACGGCACCCAGCCATACCCAGTCTGATTCTATAGTGTGTCCTCTTGGGGTGGATGAATCTATCATTCATTTCCTCTCCTGTTAAAAACTCCCCTAACCCACAATCTCCACGTGGAGGGGGTGTGAGTGGTTGTCCATGCTCCTCGCTGTATGCACCCTCTCCTTCCTAACATCATATGGGGACCGTACTTATGTTCCCCATTTACCCCCACACAAAAAGGTTCTATGTTCCCCACTTCCCCCCGCAAAAAAAGGTGCTATAGTATGTTCCCCGCTCAGCTTAAAAAAGGTTCTATGTTCCCCACTCATCCAAAATGCAGGGTTAGGGTTAGGGTTACATTAATTTACATTAATTAACATTCATTTCTAATTATTAATAACTCAAAACACACAATAATGTGGAGAAATTACAAATACTAGTGGGACAGGGGGCACTACGGACACCTGGGCACCATACTTTTGTTATGACTGGGCATAGAACCTGGGGAACATAGAACCTTTTTGTGGGGAGGGTGGGTGAGGAACATAGAACCTTTTTTTGGGGGGGGAAGTGGGGAACATAGAACCTGGGGAACATAGGTACGGTCCCGATTATGCACGGGTCTCACCTTCTGGTAGGCAGCAGGCCATTCTGAACTGGGAATGTTCCTGAGGTTGCCCCTGTCCTCGATCTTGTAGTGACGAATCTTTTGGTCTTCCAGCCACACAATGCAGTTCCTGAACTCTGTCTCATCTGGACACCGGCACAATTGTGTTCATTAGACAGACTAGACAGGTCACCGTCAAAATCCACATCCATTTGTAATATTACACAAATAACAGACAGAGGCTGCTGTGCTGTGTTAGCCATAAATCATAACTCTTGTAGAGTGTTTTTATTTTATATTTTAAATAAACATATGATAGTTGTGCTTAAGGACACTTTATGTATATATATATATATATATATATATATATTTTAAATATTTTTCTTACTTCTTCTCTGTAACTTTGTACATAACCTTATACTGCTGTGCTGCCTCTGGGCAACTGATTTCCCCCCTTGGGATAATAGGGGTATCTATCTATCTATCTATCTATCTACTCTACAAGAGTTGTGATTTATGGCTATTGCTGACAGCTATTTCCACAGGTTTCAAACCATAGATGTGATTAACCGATGGTTAAAACAACTAAACAGGAATCATACTTTGTCTTTGTAGTGTGCATAATGTATGAGAATACATAACTAAGCATAAAAGCATGCCGTCTGTGGCTGCACAGAGATGGAACAGCCTCTCGTTAGCATTAGCACGCTAGCTAGCTGTTTTGCCTCATTGAAACGCTTCAGATCGTACCTGCACAGTCAAATCCAACCGGGTTGTGATAGTCCAGGGCAGTGAGTTTTCTCCGGAACATTATTTAGGAATAATAATTGTTTAGTGCTTCAAACAGGGACGTGGCTGCTATACTGGACCCTGCTCTGCTCTTACTTTGGCTGCAGCGCTGTCAGCACTGTAGATATGGGACGTTCGCGAACGACTCGAGTCTTTTGAACGGCTCTTTGAAATGAACGGTGGGATCCGGTTCGCAGTAGGAAGCCGTTCCTTTTGTAAATGAACAGTGGTGGGAAAAAGTACTGACATTCTTTACTTAATATGTAAAAGTATCAAATCAATACTGCAATGTGGAAATACTCTGCCACAACAAGACACAAGTAGAAGTTTGGAATTAAAATGTACTTGAGTAAAAGTACAAAAAATTAACTTATAATACCAATAGTAGAAAATAGTCACTATGCAGAATAGTGATGCGCGGGCCGACCCGGTGCCCCCACCCGCCCGCCAACCCGCCCGCGTGCGGGTGGGTGGGTCAAGGTTTGAGACTCAATATTGGCGGGCGGCGGGCGGGCGGGTTATCACCACTCTCATGTGCAAAAAATAAATAAGAATAATCACCTGTTCTTATTTGCCTTTTATTCTTAATAAGAGTAGTCCTATAAGAATAAGAATATAACGTTTGAATACGAGCATGAGCGAGCGAGCATGTTTTAAAATGCGCCAGAGAGGAGCGAGGTTTCTCCTCCGCTCCTTGGTGCGAGGACCGTCCCAATTCCGCTCCTGTTGGGCCCGCGAACCGCATTTTGCCAACATTTGACACAACGTGAGCACAGCAGAAGAATGCACAAACAATTCAGCAGGATTTCACTTACCGTATGTGTCTCTGTCATCCACACAAGTCCGTTTATAGCTAAATACTTTGTGTCGGGTAAGTTATAGACTATAACCAGCCAGTCAACGGATACGATTTGAAACACAACTTTCGCAAGTGAGACGGATTTTTTGACTGAATGAACCAACCACGCTCGCCTCGAGAATTAAAAAAAGTATAAAAGCTATTTGAGATGTTTATAGATTAGAATCTTTACACACCTGCTCCCAAATAATTAATTATATAATTCCAGTTCACTGCGCATATATTATGTAGGTCATTTCAATTAAGCTCTCGCACTCAATTGTGTCAGCGCTCGTCTGAAAAGAGTCGAGCAGCTCCCGCCTCCCTTAGTTTAAACTAGGTTATAAAATGACATATAGGCTATATAGAATAGATTTTCAGCCAAGAAGTGAATGAAAACGTAGGCCAGTGCTTTCTTATTGTCCATGCTGGATTATTATTTCTTCAAATTGACTGCATCCATCCTGGATCACACAATAAGAGGTAACATCCAGGTCTTTATTATCCATCATGCTTTCAAATCAAACAAAGTAATCACTCATAGGCCTATGTGTGATGTGTGAGACCAAGTTTAACATCTTAAACATCACATGCTGCGCATCCAAAGTCAGCCGCCTCTCCTCCTCTTTCTCTCCTCCTCCTGTGTGTCTCCGCTCTCATAGGCTACTAAATTGAACAGCCTTTCGGACTTTAAGTCACTCGGACTTTAAGGCCATCGGAAAATCACCATGCGCCCACCTCGAGTCGCTCCCATGATCCCATTCCCATCTCTCCAATCTGGTGAATCAATAACCAACAGAATGTAATATTGTCCGTCTTTTGCTGTCTGCGCTGTATAAATATGATTGACATAAAACCTGAAACGCCATTCTTCCCCGACGATGCCCCAGAGAGAATGAACGTCTTTGAATGAATGTCTTTTAGGCTAAACCCCAATTTGAACAACACGTTTGTTTATTTAGCCCATGACAATATTGTGCTACTGTAAACCTTTCTGTAAAGCGACGTTGGGTACTTAGAAGAGCCGTATACAGATGAGCTATTCTGGAGATGATATACCATCTTTTTTTAAATGCGGGTTGCGGGGCGGGCGGATTCGTTGATTTGTATATTGTTCTGCGGGGCGGGCGCGGGCGGGTTACGTTTCGTGCGGGCTGTGGGTCGTGCGGGTTATGAAAAAAACCTGACCCGCGCATCACTAATGCAGAATGTCCCATGTCACTGTTTTTCTAATGTAGAAAATGTAGAAAAATAAATTTGAAAATAGCAGATCGGCTATTTTCAAATGGCGGAAATGTAGCCTATATTATATATATGGCTGAAATATATAGGGTTGAAGTGAATTTGTAATTATAATCAAAATCTACAAAGTAAATCGTAACTAGAATGAGCCAGTCTTTTGAACGGCTCTTAATGAAAGGAATGGATCCCAGAGATCCGGCTCACTTCAAAGAGCCATAAATCCCATCTCTACAGCACTGCGCCTGCGCATACCGAGTGCTTCGGCATCCCACAGCCTGGGGGGACGCTCCTGACGCTCCCATAGCCTGGAGGCGTCCCTCCCGCAGTGATTGGCTAATGCTAGCCTCGGTATCCAGGTTTTTGTTTAGTTATAAGCAGTAGACCTACTAGGTAATAGTCCTTTCCCATTAACGATTATCAATGAAGAATGACCATATTCAAAAATATATATGTGTGGATCTCAAACATTTTCATGGCAAGGACCCTCAAATGTATGAATTTGACTGCAGACACCCATCTGAAAATACTTTGTGCCAGGGGACCCCAGACAAGATTTGTTCTCTGTTTTTAATAGCAGTAGGCATACAGTATAATAGGATCCGTCTTTAATTAAAATAATATGAACGCAACCTGGTTGCAGTCAGTATGATTATACTGTATATGAAACTGTTTTAATCAATAAACTATATAGGCCTACAAGCAATGTTTGATTCATAAAGGAAAACAATGCAAATTTTAATTGTCTTTAGTTTGCTCACAAAAAGGCATCATGATATTGCACATGGTTAAAAGTTGAAATATCGTCAGAAACAGATTTAAAAATAACACTTTTAACAAATAAATGCAATCAAGGCTGTGCTCGTGTTACACTTATATTGGTGACCCATTGCTTCTTTTGTGCATTAGCAAACTTCCATTAGCCTAGGCCAGGTTTTCAAAGTGGGTGACGGGGCACCCTGGGGTGCCGTGACGGCAGTCCAGGGGTGCCGCAAGATGATTTGATAATATTTGGAATTTATTTGGACACTTGAAAAAATATTTAGTACCATTTTAAACTTGAAGTACAAAGATATTTTCACTCAGTTCTAACCATAATGGCTATTATCCCAACGTTTTCCTCGCAACATAATCACTAAAATATCGTCACTGTCGGGCAGAAACCTTGTATCTCCAAGATTCAAATGTGTACGTCTTTTGGTAAAGCAAAAAATCAAACCTCGGTTCGAAGTGGAGCGGTGAATCTGAGCAGCTATACCCTGTGTGTGTGTGTGTGTGTGTGTGTGTGTGTGTGTGTGTGTGTGTGTGTGTGTGTGAGTGAGTGAGTGAGTGGTGAGTGTGCCTGGCCTGCACAAAACAGCGCCCCTCCTTTAACTAGTGTGTTGTGTGTGGCCACTCAAGGTATTGCCAGGCTACGGACGGACGGACAGACACGGCCAGCCAGCCACCCACATACCCACGGACATACCTGTCTATTGGGAGCGCTTTCACCGCTCCAAAAAAAACAGCTGATCTACAAGCACACAGCGCGTACATTTTATAGATGATAAATACAAAACAGATGGTTTTGGACAACAACAACGGCAATATGCTATAAATATAAGGTGCTGGGAGTGCAAATTATAATGTAGGGGTGCCTCGGATTAAAAAAAATATTTATGGGGTGCCCTGAGACAATAAAGTTTGGGAAACCCTGGCCTAGGCTACCATTCCATTTTGTTTTACCCACACAACACAGAGGGGAGGTAATGACATGTGCCTTTCATATAACAGGAGCTGTGGGTACAACAAGAGCAAAGGAGGCAGCATTTCTAGCCACAACCGGAAGCTGGCTGACATAGTGGACATTGGTTGAAGCACAGATCTTCCTTTTATAACATCACCGCTGGACGGTGCAGTGGTACTGCTGGGGTGTCACACCAAATTCTGGGCCGGGGGTACTTTAACTATTGAAAAATAGCAGATATACAAGCTCACAGCGCGGCACCGAGTGCCGCACTGCGAGCTTGTAGATCTGCTATTTTTTGAAGAATCT
Source organism: Nannobrachium achirus (assembly GCF_963921795.1). Taxonomy (NCBI): domain Eukaryota; kingdom Metazoa; phylum Chordata; class Actinopteri; order Myctophiformes; family Myctophidae; genus Nannobrachium; species Nannobrachium achirus. The sequence continues at coordinate 46,349,826 of NC_137831.1, read as the reverse complement.
TGAAAATGTGCGCAAATCTTTGAATATTACAAATCCTTCTAAGGTTTTTTGAAAAACCTATGTTTCTATGTCAGTGGTGCTCAAACCTTTTCATGTGAAGGACCCCCAAAATTATATGTATTTGGCCACGGACCCCCATCTCAAAATATTTAGTTCCAGGGACCCCCCAGAAGCAAAATTTGAGTAACAAATGTTCGATTAAAAAAATACATATATTCAATAATTTGCACACATTTTCATGACTTTTGAAAAATAGCAGATCTACAAGCTCGCTTTGAGCTTGTATATCTGCTATTTTTCAACAGCTAAATAATTAAGGCCCCCTCCACTTTGGGCCCTAGTAACTCAGTCCCACTCCCCCCCTTGTGACGCCCCTGAGTGCTACTGCCATGTTGGAGTGACGCAAGTTGCCGGTAGTCCCAGACTCTGAGCGGTGTCTTGGCACTCAGACAACACATGTCCTGGGTTCAGAGTGTCAATGCCACCGGGCAGTCAGGGTCGACCAGCAGGTTCTTCTCTGGTCTCAGTCCACAGACTGGCCAGCCTCCAGAGACCCTGACGGGTTGCCTTCACCTGCTGTTCTGCACCAGCTCCAGAAGAGCCTCTCTCTCTCCATGCTCCAGGAGATCGGTGATCAGTTCGTCGAGGGCCTCGCCGCCTCTCATGAACTCCTACAACATGGATGAGAGCACACACACACACACGCACACGTATTCAAAACAATCAGATCCCCTTACCAAGTCCATGCACTACAGATTGACTCTGAGGATTCTGCCCACGTGGGTAGAGAGGCCGCCTGGGAAAAAAGAAGGTCCCAGGTAGGACTGTCACAATTATTACATAATCGTCTAATCGCAATTATTTTACATAAACGCGATTATTTTTCACAATCGTCATAATCGTTTCCATGTTGAAAAATGTTCATATATTTTTTTTTAAGTAAAGAATAGTGGAAATGGCAGATCTACAAGCTTGTAGATCGGCTATTTCCACTAGCAATGTTCTTTTTTAAGTATAAAGTTGTCAAATATGTCAGTCATTTCTTTGTATATTTAGGTTATGTGGCATATCCACCATGTGCAACTTCAAAACCTAAAAGCCAAACAGAAATGTAATTGTCAACGACAAAACACAATTAAATCGTTAATCGGAATTATTTGAGTGACAATTAATCGTCATGTAAAATGTCATAATCGTGACAGCTATGCGTCAAGGTTTCCATGAGCAAGACACTTAGACACTGGTCTTGCGTAGCCAGACAACTATTCCACAATCTCCGAATGCTATATGTAGATTCTGGAACCCCCCCCCCCCCCAGTGTGTTATTAAATTGAAGCCCCATTAGGTTTCCTGGTGTTTCATTTATGACCTAGGGATGTGACAAATGCCATGCAGTGTAATGGTCATTTTGGGAGATTTGCTGATACAACATACACTCCCAGTCTTTGTACCTTTATGTCCCTGGCCACGTATCCTGTCCTGTGGTCCGTGACACGGTCTTGGCTGAAATTGTAGGAACGAATCCTCTCTGACTGGGAACGTGTGCCCACCTGAAGTTGCAGTATGGTGGTGGGACAAGCAGTAATCAACTACGGATATTTAGTATGAAGTGGTAGTTTTCAGACACGCCTTGTTCTAGGGATGAGAATGGTAGTCCATGGGCCATACGAGATGTCGGTATCTGAAAGGTGGCAGAGGTTACCATGCATTTTTGAAAAGCTCTATTTTGGTATGATAACCCTTTCTGAGACACAGCTAAATTGGTGTTATCAGCCGCTAGAGTTGGTGTCCCATGCACACACACTTTACTATACAGGGAAAAAAAAGGAAAAAATTAATCTGCTTTAAGTAGCATATGAGGGGTCAAAACTAAGTGTTTTTCATGATTCTGAATCCATTGCAAGCATCTGTTTTGCACAAGTCATCACTTTTCACACTTTTGTGGAGCAGTCATCACTTTTCACACGTTTGAGTGGGCCGTTTTAGCCCAAGGAATGTTTTTTTTTTGTGCAAAACAGATGCTTGCAATGGAATCAGAATCATGACAAAACCCTAGTTTGACCCCTCATCTGTTACTTAAAGCAGATACATTTTTTGCTTTTTTTCCCTGTATAGTAGGGCATTCACCAAATATTCGAATATCAAAGTCACTATTCTACTTTGTTCACCAAAGTCGAGTTCGAGTATTCGCTTATTCTTTTTATTTTTATTGATTTCTCTTTAAAAAATATATAGTTTATAAAGCTTGGCAAGATAGGAAGTCATAAGAGTTGTCAATGCCCCTGGTGGATGAATTTGTTAATGCTCTATACCAGGGATTCTCAAACCGTTTTAGGCCGTGACCCCCAAAATAAACATATTTGAACTGGGGACCCCCACCCTGACAAGCACTCGGTTCTGCAGATAAATATTGTGAAAATAGCTGATCTACATGCTCACAACGCCTCGCAACGCGAGGGGTTGTGAGCATGTAGATCGAATATTTTCACAATGTCCGTCTCTTGCTTACTTAATATTTGACAGTTTGGCCAGTCCTGTCGAATATTCGACTATTCAAATACATTGAGGTCGAATAATTCGAATACTAAAAATCACTATTCGTGAATGCCCTACTGTATAGTAAAGTTAATCATCTCATATGGCCCATGGACTATGGTGTGTGGAGGTTTAGCGTCACCTGTTGTTTCCGTGCCGTATGCCTCTGCTCGTTTTCTTTACCCATCATGCTCTGGTAGAGGCGGGCTCTCAGCATGCGCATGGCCCTATCTCGGTTCTGGAGCTGGGAGCGTGTCTGCTGACATTCCACCGCAGTACCTGTAACAATATAACACAGTGCTTTCACACAGAGAAACTTAAAAGTAGTATACAATGTCTCCACGATATGCCTTTTCAGATGTATCGTATATATCGTGATACAATTGAGTGAGACTTGTAAAACAAAATCCTGTTTAATCGTTAATACAGAGATTCATTGCAGAATTCAATTTACCGTAACCCTGCATTTTGGTCAAAATCAGTAGTTCTCAAACTTTAAAATGTCAAGGTCTCCACTTAACTCTGACGGTATACAAATGAAACCAAATGGACCCTTACGGGTCCATTTGGTTTCATTTGTATACCGTCAGAGTTACATACTTGTAAAGTTCAATTTAGACCTCCCAAAAGGAACCCAGAGAGTCTAGTTTTTGTCAAGTAACTTGAAAAATAACCATAAAAACCAACGTGAAAAAGAAGCGTGATAAAAACGTGTATCGTGATACAGCTTGGGAAAATATCGTGATATTGTATTTTTCCATATGGCCCACCCTTACTTAAAAGATACTAAATTAAAACCATTTCAAACACACAGGTAGTAGACCTACTGTAGCCATACAGACAACCAGCAAACATAATACACACACAAATACAGATGTGCTGTATCAGAATCAGGCTTTGATGCTCAAAGGCCTTCCATTATACTGAGTCTGACTGGACTTATGAAAGATGGAGATTGAAATTAAAATGCCGGTGACTCTACCACCACAATAACATATCCCACATGTACAGAGAATAATCGACCTGTTTCAGGATATATGTTTTACCTGTGGGAAGATGGACAATGCGTACAGCACTGTCTGTTGTATTTACACTCTGCCCGCCAGGACCTTGTGACCTGAAAGTGTCAATGCGCAGGTCTTTGGGATCGATGCTGACATCAATCTGTAGTGCAAACACAGTTTTTTCTTTTTACAGGGTTCCCACACATTTTTACCCATTAATTTCCAAAACTTTTCCAAAACCTTTCCAGAATATTTAACCCAATTTCCAGGACTATATAACAAATATTCAGCTCAATAACAAGTCGCTTACTCCTATGCGCAATGCCTAAAGACAGGTAGTGTATGCCAGTGGTTCTCAACCTTTTCAGGCTGTGACCCCCGAAATAATCATATTTTAACTGATGAGCACTAAGAGTTGAGGAATCTATTGTCGTTTCTATTGTGAAAATAGCAGATCTACATGCTCACAACGCCTCGCAACGCGAGGCGTTGTAGCATGTAGATCGGCTATTTTCACAATTTTTGCCTCTAATATTTGACAATTTGGCCAATGTTTAATTTGTCATTTCAGAGGTATTAACAAAATAAATAACCAAAGACAATGCATAGCTATTTTTTCCAGGAACTTCCAGGACCCTTGATCAATTCCAAAACTTTTCCAGTACTGGAAAAATATTTTTCTAATTTCAAAATATTTCCAGGAATTTCATGACCGTGGGAACCCTGTTTTTACTTATTCCAGGACAACAAAAACATAACTTCAGTATAAAAACAGAGGGCCACAGAAACTAAGGCACAAGAAAGAAACTGAAGCTGATGAGTGCTGGACTGATTGACTGACTGTATCCGCAAATTGCAACACTAGATTTATTTTTTTAATCGATTGAATCTAGGGTTGCAATACCTCCCATAGGCAGCCAATGCATCAAAACAGTTTTTTGCTATCTGATTGTATTAAACAACGTCAAACTCACCAATCTTGGGGCTGTATGGAAAGCTTGAAGTTTCCTCATTCTATCTGCAAAGTGTTTGGTTCATAAAAATCCACCGTAGACATGTTATGAGCTACTTTCTATCAAGAAATTCAGTTCAGATGATTATTTTTTTTAAGTGCTGGAGTTTGGAAGCGCTCGTGGGACGGTCCTGTGTACCAGCTGGTTCTAAATATCACATAATGAGGGAGGCAGCGGGATGTTGCGTCATAGAAGACGAGCGATTCCAAAGTTCAACACTTGTCTGCTCGGATTTATTGACAGATAGTAACTCATAACATGTATACGCTGGGTTTTTCTGAAACAAACACTTTGCAGATAGAAAGAGGATACTTCAAGCTTTCCATACAGTCCCACTATTGGTGAGTTTTACATCGTTTAATACAGTGGTTCTCAACCTGTGGGTCGGGACCCCCAGAGAGGTCCCCAAATTATTTTGAGGGGTCCCCAGGTGATTAACTTAATGTGCAACATTGTTTTCTCCCTCAACTGTAAACAAACCAACATAAAGTTTAAGTGTATAGAGGGTTTATGCACATTTCTAAAGTGACAATTTAAGTCAATGTAATACCTCTAAAATGACAAATTAAACATTGGCCAAATCGTCAAATATTAGAGGCAGAAATTGTGAAAATAGCCAATCTACATGCTCTCAATGCCTTGCAACGTGAGGCGTTGAGAGCATGTAGATCTGCTATTTTCACAATAGAACCGTTTTGTACAAAATGTAATTCCTCAACTCTTAGTGCTCGTCAGGGTGGGGGGTCCCCAGTTAAAATATGATTATTTTGGGGGTTGCGGCCTGAAAAGGTTGAGAACCACTGGTGTAATACAATCAGATAGCAAAAAACTGTTTTGATGCATTGGCTGCCTATGGGAAATATTGCAACCCTAGATTCAACCGATTTTTTTTAAAAAAAGCAAAGAAATCTAGTGTTGCAATTTGCAGCTAGACTGACTGACTGACTGACTGACTGACTGACCTCGGTGGGCTGAGGAAGAACGATAACAGTCATGGTTCCCGTGTGGATCCTCTGCATCCTGGAAGACAAGCCCACCTCTGGGATGCGCTGCACCCTGTGCGTCCCCCCCTCCATCTTCAGACACCCATAGACGTTGTCCCCTGCTATACGCACGGCGGCGTGGTGCAAGCCCCCTGTGGGACAAAAGGAAAGACACCATCCCAAAACCACAAGCACGTTAGGGATGGGACAATATGAAAATTAGATCTCACGATTATTGTAACAAAAGAAATCGTGATTTACAATATTATCGCGATGATCAAATTATTATCATTATCCTGGGGCGGAACATTTGCCAAAAAATAGCAGATCTACAAGCTCACAACGCGTCGCGTTACGACGCGTTGTGAGCTTGTAGATCGGCTATTTTTTGGCAAAGACATTTGATAGAGAATGAAGGAAATCTGACTGTGTCAAGTTTGTATAAGTACCTTTTACCAATTATAGAGGGTTTAAGTGGTAGAAGATATGCAGCTGGGCAAATAAAAGGTGAATTGATCCCAGTGCATGACGGAGGACGATATCAAGATAAATTAAATCTCCGCGATACGATTATCAGGAGTGCTTTTTATCACGATATACGATAAAATCGCTTATCGTCCCATGCACGTAATTTTATTAAATGGTCTCAATAATCACATGATTCATACACAATACAATGTGAGCATTTCGAAGGTGCTTAGGATGGGGTTATCTTCACAAGGCCTCCTCGCGTCCAGAAAAGACCTTACCATAATCTGCATGTGTGTAATTGAATACTTCAAAGTCCCAGTTCTTGTAGCTGGCGTAGCCCTGGTACATGTCAAACATCTCACTGGTAAACTGCTGACAGATGTCACCTGAGCACACACATTAGGGTGAAGAAGATGAACTAACATATAGGGCTGTCACAGTTATTACATAATCGTCTAATCACAATTATTTGAGGTAATCGCAATTATTTTGCATAATCCTCATAATCGTTTCCATGTTGATTTTTTTAAATATATTTTCAAACATTTAAAAAAATAGTGGAAATAGCAGATCTTTAAGCAATCAAGAAGCAATCTTCTTGTAGATCGGCTATTCCCACTATCAATGTTATTTTAATGTTATTGTGGGCTCGCCTGTAAGGCGAGCACACTTTAGATATTGTCATTATTTATCTATCAGGCAGGCATACTATACTATATCAAGTTCTCCTCAAAACTTTGTCACCTTTCTACTCCTACATACTTAGACAGAAAATGAAAATAAAAACATCAATGTGTTCAGCTTACTGTGGCGACGTGTACTATGATCTGCTATCACTTTTTACAGCAATCGGCCAAATGGTGGCGCTGTAGGAAGCCTTCGAAAGTGCGAACTGCTCATGCTCTGTGTTTGAGGTACAGCCATGAAACCTGTATACATGTATGCGTCTCCTCATGCCGAACAACTTTAACGCTCTGACTTTTAACCTCTGACCTTTAGATCCCCCAAAATTTTTAATTATATGAAAAACAGTAAAAATCTATCTCCTCCTGGGATTGTTGCGTTACGCGCACAAAACTTTTTTTACATGAACTTTGGACCAATACGGTCAAACTGATCAACCAGATTTTTTTTAAGTGAAACATTATTTTTTATAATTCAATGAATATTGTGGTTTTATGCAAATTATTCTTTCGCCTCTAAATCATACATGCAAAGTTACGCGTTCATGGCATTTGGCAAAGATGTAGAGGGTTAGTCAAAATCAGGTAAACTGTGAATACTTGCCTCCTGTTGTACGTCCAGAAACCACCTCTAGAAGAACATTATTGGAGTCAAGTGGGTCGCTGGGTACCAGAGTTTTGATCAACTAGGGGAAAGAAACACTCACATGTTCATATTACTCAGACGTGCATTCACAGTCAAAGTATGTGAGTGGGTCACTCAAGATGCATGCGTCTACTGCAGGGGTCTTCAACGTTTTCAGGAAACCCCTTAATTGAGAGAGAGATGAATCAGGGAGCCCCACAACATTTTTTCATTGATTCCATAGTGTCGTCGTTTGACAGCACAATCGTCAGTGTATTTTGGATTAATGTCAATTTGTGTTTTCAGATATTTAACCACTTGAGCCGTCAATACATATAAAACTTGACCTTTCACTCTATACTTAGTCTGCTCTTTTTCCCCTCTACTCCAAAGCTCGTTGCAGAAAATAGCCAATCTGCTATTTTTGGCTAAAGTTCTCCCAATATGGACACTAGGGTTCAAGTGAGAAAAAAAGGTTTCTATCACAGAGAGATTTGGAGGACCCCCTTTAGTAACTCTGAGGACCCCCTAGGGGTCCCGGACCCCCTGTTGAAGACCCCTGGTTTCCTGTCTTACATGTTTTTTCAGCGCTAAGAGTCTATGCGAGATCTGGACTTGTTCCTCCTTCAACAGTTGCTCCATTTGCTTGTCCTCTTCTTCTCTGGTACCTTCATTCATCATATAAATGATTTGGAGATAATCATTACCATCATTACATAAACATAATGTTGCAATTAGGGAGACTAATGAGGCGAGAAATAACAAAATAACAGCTTGTTTGAACTGCCAGGCAGACATTTAAATTTGTCTAAATCTAATTCCTTACATGCAGGAGGGGTTGGGTGAGATTACTTTTAAATGTATTCAGTAATACAAATGACATGTTATTTTTTTGTAATTACTGCCATAATTCGTAGAGGTTTACAATTTAAAATGTAATATAATCTGAATCCTTTTGGATAATTGGTTTGGGGTTCATCCATCTATCCAATAAATGAATTAATTTCCTGAACGTATTTTGATTATGCATTGCATAGTCAGTCTACCAGTGGTGGAAAAAGTACTCAAATGTTTTAACAACGCACCCTTAGGGTGTGTTCGGAAACCCGCACCGAGTGTGTGCTCGGTGTAGTGAGTGCAGTGGGCGTGACGTTGGAGAGTGCGTTCAGTGTGGCTTATTTACGAACGACCAATTTTAACAGGCAGCTGTGTGCTTTTTCACTCTTAACACTGAAGGTAAACTTTCTGAAAAGCAGCAGTTGCTAAGTATGCTAACGTAACGTTGCTATTGAAAGGAGATGTAATTCATAACATTGGCATGCCTGCTGTTAGTTTACATGTTGATGTGTGTGAAATAGTGGTGCGCGGGCCGACCCGGTGCCCCCACCCGGCACCCGCCCGCCAACCCGCCCGCCAGCGGGTGGGTGGGTCAAGGTTTCAGACCTTTTCAGGCGGGCGGCGGGTTATCACCACTCTCACGTGCAAAAAATAAATAAGAATAATCACCTGTTCTTATTTGCCTTTTATTCTTAATAAGAATAGTAGGCCTATAAGAATAAGAATACAACGTTTGAATACGAGCACGAGCGAGCGAGTTTTAAAATGCGCCAGAGAGGAACGAGGTTTCTCCTCCGCTCCTTGGACCGTCCCAATTGGGGCCGCGAACCACATCTTGCCAACATTTGACACAACGTGAGCACAGCAGAGAAGATGCACAAACAATTCAGCGCGTGTCGCTAATCAGGATTTCACTTAAATGTCTCTGAGCTCTGACTCTCTGTCATCCACACAAGTCCGTTTATAGCTAAATGCTTTGTGTCGGTTAAGTTATATAACCAGCCAGTCAACGGATACGATTTGAAATGCAACTTTCACAAGTGAGGCGGATTTTTTGACTGAATGAACCAACCAACCACGCTCACCTCGAGTCGCTCCCATCTCTCCAATCTGGTGATTAATCAATAACCAACAGGATTTAATTTAATATTGTCCGTCTTTTGCTGTCTGTTTAAAGTGCGAGGCGCTGTATAAATATGATTTACATAAAACCGCCATTCTTACCCCGACGATGCCCGGCGATTAGAGAGAATGAACGTCTTTGAATGAATGTCTTTTAGGCTAAACCCCAATTTGAACAACATGTTTGTTTATTTAGCCCATGACAATATTGTGCTACTGTAAACCTTTCTGTAAAGCGACTTTGGGTACTTAGAAGAGCCGTATATAAAGATGAGCTATTGTGGAGATGATATACCATCTTTTTTTTAAAATGCGGTTTGCGGGGCGGGCGGATTCGTTGATTTGTATATTGTTCTGCGGCGCGGGTGGGTTACGTTCCGTGCGGGCTGTGGGTCGTGCGGGTTATGAAAAAAACCTCACCCGCGCAACACTAGTGTGAAACTATCAAGCCCAAACGACCAATTAAGCTGCAAGTGCTGTATTTTGCGGTAATTTCCTCCATTATTCACAGCTGAGAAGCATTCGAGACACGGCCATGAAAACCAACCAATCAAAACACTGCACCACACCACCACACCGATAAACCCCATCTTCTGAGTAGGGTTGGTGAGTGCGTGCACTCAACACACAAGTGCGCCGCGCACTGGATTTCCGAACGACAACGCACCAAGTGCACCGAATAAACGAACGACAACATGGCACACCAGTGCGTTTAGTGCGCATTTCCGAACGCACCCTTAAAAGTATGATTACTGCCATGTGGAAATACTCTGTTACAAGTAAAATTCCAGAATTCAAAATGTACTTGTCTAATGTGTCCCATTTCAAGTTTTGAAATGTATAGACATATTTTGAAAATAGTAGATATACAAGCTCACAATGCGTGCGGTTGGTTAATGTATGTTTTGTAATAATAATCAATTTAACTAGTAACTTAAGTTTTCAAATAAATGTAGTGGAGTAATTAGTAAAAGTACATATTTGGATCCGAGATGTGGTGGGGTAAAAGTATTGGAAATGGGAAATACTTAAGTACAAATACCTGCAAATTAAAGTAAATGTACTTAGTTGATTTCCACCACTGCAGGCTTCTCCATTCATTCTGCTTACCTTGCAAGAGGGACAGAAGTTCTTCAAGGTCCTTCAAGGCATGTTGGATATTCTGAAACACATTCGCTATTGGCAACAGCTCTATTTGTCTCTTGTTCAAGTCTTTCCTCTCCGGGTCGCTGAGAGCTGCAGCGTGCTGTAATCTTCTAGTGACATCTCCATATTCTGTCATGATCTGCTGTAGGTATCTTTGGACAGACTTGTTGTTGTACATCATGGTATCCCCCGATGCGCTGTGCATGCTGCGCCTTGGTGCCATACCCTGGGTCCAGGGGGGAAAATAAAAGTTACGTTTAAATAAAAATCCAAGAATGTCTCTTTGTCTATCTGTTCTGGTTATTATGTTGTTAAATTACAGTAAAATAACTACAAATGCAAAATGTAACAAAATGGTCACTTTAACAAGGTATTATAATTATATTCTCCACACTTGTATTCTCCCCATCTTGACAAAATGGTAAATTCCCATGTTCCGCAGGTCAGCCACACAGGTGCAATGCATTATTGTTAATTGTGGCACGTTTACTAACATGACAAGTTTAGCTGCACTTGAACAACCGTTCCAGGCTGCCATATCCAGCCCAAGAAACCGTAGAAACGGAAGAGAAAATAGAATTTACTTCTTTAAATAAATGTATCATGCCTGTTGCTAAGGCATGGCAAAGACACCAGTCATGTTGCCATACCTTGCCATACCTTAGCCTTTTCTGAACTGACGCCACTGGGTACAGCCTTCATCTCTGGAACATATCGAGCATACTTGTGTCCACTGACCTTCCTCCATTCCTTTGATGCCCCTCTGTTACAGTAAATTAAACTGTTGCAGAGAATACACACTCGATTCCAGCGATGAGAAAGCATTTATAATAATAATTTGGTTACTTTTTTACACAGACTGATGCTAAAATCCCGCAACAGCACTTGTACATTCGTCTTTGATAACGAAACCGGTATGCGTTACACCGACCTTGGTGACCCATTGTATCTTGCGGTTCACGTGGTGTTTTCTTCTGAATTCTGAACATAATATTTGGTATTTAAGAAGAATTATGTCAAGCCAGTCACATATTCTGACACTGGTGTGGTGAAATTGTGAATCGTTCCTGATAGAGTTGGTTTTACATAGTTATGCGAAATTAGATAGGTCACCAATATCAGTGCATCACATGTACTCTCGTGGGTGTCGAACAGGAAGTGACGTGTACGGAAAAATGGTTTGCCGTGAACTCTGGGAATTGTATTTCTTTTGTGTGTGTGTTTTAATTTACTCAATGTCATCATGTCCAATTCTTTTACAGCATAGTATTGTATTACTTTAATTGTCTACTCTTTTGGTATGCCTTTCCAAGACAAAAAGTTTACAAAAAGCGCACTCTATAATACACTATAATATTATTATATATACACAGGTAATAATTGTAATACAATATAGATACTATTCAAAATAAATGTTTTATTTGGAGAGTGTTTTATCCATTTCTGGATTCTGGTGCAGTTTCATTGAAATGCTACCTTTATTAAAAGATGTTTTGACAATGTTTGAATTTCTTTCTTAACATTAATTGTACTTCCATGTTATACATTTGTTTTTACCAACACTTACACCACAATGCATGTGATGACAATGTCAATTACTTGTTCAATCCTCATACTTGTCAGAGTCCTTTATATTACAAATATAATATTGGTATTATAAAACATCTGTAAAAATGCCTTGATATCTTCACATAAATTACACAAATGAAAGAAATCAACATCAGAGAAAACAATAACTGGGCCTTTCCTCTACAGTAGCTTTTGGCCATGCATGTATCCACTCAAGAGACCGATGACGTACTAGAAGAGAATGTTTAACAAATGTTTTTGTAAGAACTGAAAATATTCACATAAAGGGATATTTCACTTTCAAAACAACTTTGTCATTTTATCGTCTAATCAGGCTTTTATGAACACCCTGGACAGTTTTTAATTTGCTTGATTCAATATTTAGATATTTGATGTAAATGTTATCAGGCCCTCCTCCTCCTCCAGGGCCACTGGGTGTGTATTGTAACTTCAAACTCCATATTAACCATGATAGATTCATTAAAAACAAATTATTTTTCCTGGTGACTCATACTACCCTCCTAATAAGTGAGCAGGCCGTGTTTGTTTCAACAACTTTTGTCATTTATTTGTAATAATCTTTTATTAAATTGAATTTCTTTTCCATTTTCCCAAAGAATTATTAAAAATAAATTAAAAAAAAGTTATTGAAAAAACACGGCCTGCTCACGTATTAGGAGGGTAGTATGAGTCACCAGAAAAAAATAATGGCTGTTTTTAATGAATCTATCATTTTGGAGTTTGAAGTTACAATGGGTGTGAATGGGGAGAGGCCCTGGGCCTGGAAGGCCTGATAGCATTTACATCAATTATCTAAATATTGAATCAAGCAAATTAAAAACTGTTCAGGGTGTTCATAAAACAGCAATGGTTGTGGCATTTTCCGTATATATCACCTAACCTAATAAAACTAGAATATCCAGAGAAATACAATAAAAAAAGATGCATTCTTTCCAATACATAAAATATCCAGCATTCCAATATTTAACAGTAAAAGGGGAAGGGGGAAAATGCAGTGAACAGACACAAGAAGCCTTCCTTGACTGTGTTCTACGGTTTTCTGCGTTTTTGATAGCCTTGAGCTGATGTTACACTGACATGTGGAATCACATTTTCATCGTTCTCCCCTGCAGGATAACCTCCAGACCCAGATCTCCTCTTGCGACCTGATTAGACGATAAAATGTCCAAAGGTTTTTTTGAAAGTGGAATATCCCTTTAAGACCACTGGACATGAACATTTAATATCAAAATCCTACAGTTTTTACAACAGTATGTTGTAAAAAAAACTAAAGCAACGTCACTACGCTGCACAGGTTTCACATCATTAGATAAAAATATAAAATAAAATCTCTGGAAGGTATCGTCGTCTTAGGCCTGATTTAAGGCCCTTTTCCACCGGCAGCGATAACGATGGCGATAGCCATAAAATATCACAGCGATAATTATGCCTTCACATTGATGTCCGATAAAGTTACCGGACATCAATGTGAAGAAGAAGAGCAGAGCGCACCTCGAGCTGTTTTTCAGAGACCCAGTTCCATATCACTGTGATCTTAACCACATCGTTGTTGATCCTAACAATGTAGTTGTCGGCTATCGTTGTCTGTATCGGTGTTGAGTGGATGCTGCCGATCCACTTCAATTGAAAACCCACTTTTTTAAATCGTCATCGCTGCCAGTGGTAAAGGGCCATTATACTTAGTTACACACAGGTGTCACACATCGAAAATGCCCAAGCTTGTAGATCAGTTATTGTCAGTATGTGACACCCACGCGCAACCAATTATAACTAAGGCTTCACTGTACAGCTGTGAGTTAACCCATTAAGACCTGGAACCACTTCAACCATTAATCAATGCTTTAACTATTACAAAATAGCAGATATACAACTTCACAGCGTGGCACCAAATGCTGCGCTGCGAGATATTTTGAAAAATCGTTATCTTTTTTTTGCAAATCTTTGAATGGATCTTTTTTTTAAGAGAACATTTGTAACTCAAATCTTTGCGTCTGGGTGGTCCCTGAGGCTGGAACAACATATTTTGAGATGGGGTCCGTGGCCAAATACATGTAATTTTGGGGGTCCTTGACATGAAAAAGTTTGAGAACGAAGAAGAAGGATTTAGAAGACATGCATAGAATCATGTCAAACATATTCAACATGTTCAAAGAATGTTATGCTTTAACTATTAGAAAATAGCAGATCTACAAGCTCACAGTGCGGCACCGCGCTGCGAGCTTGTAGATCTGCTACGTCGCAGATATACAAGCTCACAGCGCGGCACCGAGTGCTGCGCTGTGAGCTTGTAGATCTGCTATTTTTGAAGAATCGCGAACATTTGAATTTTGACCCGATCTTGACCCAATTCTATAAGTGTGTTCTAGATCCTTTTAAGGGTTTTTGAAAAACACTTGTCTACGTCAGTATCAAGGACCCCTAGAATTAAATGTATTTGGCCGTCGAACCCCCGTCTCAAAATATTTTGTGTCAGGGACCCGCCCAGAAGCAAATATTTGAGTTACAAATGTTCACTTTAAAAACGAGATATTCAAGATTTGCACACATATTCATGATTTTTCAAAATAGCAGATCTACAAGCTCGCTTTGAGCTTGTATATCTGTTATTTTTCACTGGTTAAAGCATTCAATAATTCTAGGCCTAAGCATAAGATAATGGTTGAAGTAATAATGCGTTCCAGGAAACGTATGAGTGTCTGTGGTTGAAATGTGAGGGGGAGTCTGTAGAGTATTGTTTTTAGGAGGTCAGTCGTCTTCTCTGCCCCGCTGTCTGAGGCTTCTGGATTTGCCGTTGAGCGCTCTGGTCTTCTTGAAGGAGGCAGGGCCTCCTCCCTCTCCCAGGGACGTGACGGTGCGCTCCTTGAACTTGGGCTTCGGCTCCGGGGGAAGCTCGTCCAGACCTCCGGCTGCGAAACCCTCCGCCTGGGGCAACTGCAGGTCCACGTTGTCACTGGAAAAGAGAACATCATCTCAAGTTTTTATATATATGTTACAGTTTTTTTTTGAGTTTCAGTGAAATTGAGAACAGGAGCGCTTGTCCTGCTGGGTTAGGGTTAGGGTTAGAGTTAGGCATAGTAAGCTAATGGCTAAACACAGCTGAGCTAGGCTAGTCTACAAGCTCACAACACATCTGCTATTTTTGGCTAAAGTTCCCAGAATATGGACGCTAGGGTTCAAGTGGTTAGTATGGAAAAAAAAAAAAAAAAGCTTCTATCACACAAATATTTGGAGGACCCCCTGTAGTAACTCTGAGGACTCCCTAGGGGTCCCGGACCCCCTGTTGAAGACCCCTGGTTTAGATTAAGACTCAAAAGAGAAATTAGACGTTTGCCCAGGACCCAAACTAGTGAAAACAACAGTTCTACAATACAATCTTGCAATGAATCACAAGTTTGTATATCTACTATTTTCGCAACGTTTTTCTTTTATGGTGATTGTTCACATTTTTAAATGTATTTATTAAATATTTTAGAAAATTGTTGGAATCATTTTAAATCGATGAAAAGTTATGACTCTTGTTTAAACTTCCTTAAATCTTTTGAAATAATGAATTCATAAGTAGGGAACCAAAAAAAGTGGTTCTCAACCTTTTCAGGCCGCGAACCCCAAAATAATCACATTTTAACTGGGAACCCCCCCACCCTGACAAGCACTAAGAGTTGAGGCATTACATTTTGTAACACAGTTCTATTGTGAAAATAGCAGATCTACATGCTCTCAACGCCTCGCAGCATGTAGATCTTCTATTTTCACAATCTCTGCCTCTAATATTTGACAATTTGGCCAATGTTTCAATTGTCATTTTAGACGTATTAAAAAGTCTGTAAATTGTCACGTTAGAAATGTGTTGATACCGTCTATACACTTAGAAACATTGTGTCCGTTTGTTCAGTGTTGAGTGAGAAAACAATGTTGCACATTAAGTTAATCATCTGGGGACCCCCCCCAAAATAATTAACCCACAGGTTGAAAACCACTGGTCTAACTTACTATGGATCCTCCTCTTCCTGAATCTGTTCCCAGACACCGTACGGGGTGGTCTTCCTCTGCTTCTTGGCCCGTGCTCCCTCCTCCTTCTTGGCACGTGCCTCCTCCTCCTTTGCCTTCCTCTCCTCCTCCTCCTTTGCCTTCCTCTCCTCCTCTTCCTCAGGTAGAGGCGCAGCATTTGGAGCCTCTCCCGGTTCGTTCTCCACGACGTCGTCCTCTTTCTCGTTTTCGCTGCCGGATTTGTCTTCCTCTTTTTCGGCGGACTCTGCTTTCCTTTTCTGACAAAAGCACGGTAGGATTGTGGTCAGTATCGTTCTAATTATCATTTCAGCACCTCCTTAAGGTCCTTTGAACCAACTTAATAACAAAGGGCGAGCCTTTGAGGTAGGGTTGGGCGATATGGTGATAATTATCTTTGAGACGATACATTGTCTCAACGATATACCTTTTCAGAGGTATCGTATATATCGTGATACAATTGAGGGAGCCTTGTAAAAAGTCCTGTTTAATCGTTAATACAGAGATTCAATGCAGAATTCAATTTAAACCTGCATTTTGGTCTGAATCAGTAGTTCTCAAACTTTAAAATGTCAAGGTCTCCACTTAACTCTGACAGTATACAAATGAAAACAAATTTGTTTTCATTGGTACACTGTCAGAGTCACATACTTGTAAAGTTCAATTTAGACCTCCCAAAAGGGGCCCAGAGAGTCTAGTTGTTGTCAAGTAACTTGAAAAATAACCATAAAAACCAACGTGAAAAAAGAATCGTGATGAAATCGTGTATAGTGATACAGCTTGGGAAAATATTGTGATATTGGCGATAGCGCCAAAGCTCTGGAACGCCCTCCCCCTGGACCTAAAAACGGCCACCTCAGAGGCTTCCTTTGAGAGGCATCTGAAAACACACCTGTTCAGACAGGCCTTTTTATTTTATTTATTTTTTTATAATCTTTATCCCACGATTTTGTAACCCATTTTCACCCAGTGCCAATTGCCTATGTAATCCTGGGCTTTGCTCTCCCTCTGTCGCACCTGGGGAGACAACGGACTGACCTCATGCTTCCTTCTATGCATGTGGAGTCCAAGTTGCTTCTTTTCACCTGACAGTGGGGATTTCCCCGGTTTGGACTCGCGCGTGGAAGGAACACGTTATTCCAACCAGTTCCTTTCCCCTCCACCAGGCGCCCCGGCTGGCCAGGGGGAGGCATCATAGAGACCAGGATTACTGCATGTTTTTGTGAGGGTATCTACCCTAGGAGACACGGGGAGAACATGCAAACTCCACACAGAAAGCTGCTGTGAAGCGGTGAGGCGACAACGCTAAACACTACGTCACTGTGCCCCCTCACTTGGTTTAATTATGTAATTATTATGTAATTAAATGACACGTTGCATCTTCTCACCCTGAAGCTGATCTTGGGGACTTTGGGCTGTTGGTTGTCTTGTCCGTTGCCTTCAGACTCCTCGGGGGCAGGGGCCGAGCTGGAGGTCCCAGGAGGCTCTGGCTGGGAGTGAGATCCATCTTCTGGACCACGCCCAGATGTGTCCACGGAGGAGAGATCAGCTGGACGCTCCCAACTCGATTCTGTGACAGGCATAGAGGAGAGCGATTGATGGCCCCTGGTGCCAGCCTATTTGTTTAATTTCACCTTTTTCTGGGGCCCCAAATAGGGATGGGACGATATGAACATGTCATATCACGATTATTGTGGCAAAAGAAATCACGATTTAAAATATTATCGCGATAATCAAAAATAATCCATTATCCTGGGGCGGAACATTTGCCAAAAAATAGCCGATCTACAAGCTCACAGCGCGTCACGTTTGATAGAGAGTGAAAAAAAGATTGTATCAAGTACGTACAGTATATTATTAGTACCTTTTACCAGTTATAGAGGTTTGAGGTGGTACTGGATATGCAGCTCGGCAAATAAAAGGTGAATTGAACCCAGTCTATGACGAAGGACGATTTCACGATAAATTAAATCTCTCCTCGATAGGATTATTGTGAGTCTTTTGGCTCATCTAACCATTATTAAACAAGACGTTTAGTACGCTTTTGGCATTAAGAGAGTTAAATATGCATGCTCTGTAATAATACAATTTAGAATCAACCAATCCCAAAAAGGAAGCATACATTAAATAAAAGGCTCGACAATGTTTGTGTACATAATCTCATGATCACATAAAATGGAAAACATAACAGTAATGTTATATTTTCTTATAAAAAGTGGTCTGTAAAAATACAGTAGCTTCTACAAGAATAATCAACGTAATTGTAACTTACCTCCAGTCGCCGTGTTGTAATAGTAAGTATGGCCTTCAGGACTGACTGTTTCCTTCCAGCAACCGCCCGAGGAGTTCTACACAGACACACTGCAAATTAGAGCTGCAACTATTGATTGTTTTCTTAATGATGATTGTATTGATTATGTTTTTTGAATAATACATTGAATAATCAAGAAACATGTTTTTTAATAAACATAAAAAGTAGGAATTGAAAATGTACTTTTTGGCACATGCCAACAAACGAACGTACGGCTATGAGACTTCATCAGAGCAAATACGTTTTTTAATGTTTTAAAATTCAAAATGAAGTGGATTGCACTTGTGGATGGTTATGTTTCTATAGAATAGCTCTAGACACTCAATGCTGTGTCAGTCGATAGCTAACCTACAGAATGGTTTCGTGGAGCGTACCTCACTCTGCCGGGACTGAGTGGAGTCTGAGCTCTCTCCCTGGAAGCCCTCTGGCTTCTCCCACTGAGACTCTGTCAAAGTAGGACATGTAGAGACACACATTCAGTAGCGCACAACCACAGTGTTGTGAGTTCATTAGGATGGGACGATATGCGATATTATCGTTTATCATGATAAAAAACATTCACGATAATCGTATCATGGAGATTTAATTTATCGTGATATCGTCCTCCGTCATGCACTGGGATCAATTCACCTTTTATTTGCAGAGTTGCATATCCGGTACCATTTAAACCCTCTATTGGTTAAAGGTACTTATAATATGCGTACTTGATAGTCTTTTTTCCACTTTCTATCGAATATCTTTGCCAAAAAATAGCCGTTCTACAAGCTCATAACGCGTCGCATATGACGCGTTGTGAGCTTGTAAAAAAATTGGTATTTTTGTTTTTATAAAACTGCTATTTTTGACATTTCTGAAGACTCTTGGAAAATGTTCCAATGACATGCCCAAAATTGAACTTACCTCCAGTTAGCGTGTTGTAGTAATACGTGTGCCCGTCGTCCGACTTCCCCTCCACCCAAACCGGCGACGTTCTGGACTCTTCAGACCGACTTTGTTCCGCTCGCTTTCCCTTCTTTTCTCTTCGGTGAGGCTCAGACTGAGGCTGAGACTGATGTTTAGACTGTGGTTGAGACCGAGGTTGAGACTTGGGCTCGGACGGAAGCGGGGTCGTTGTGGGGACTTCCGTTCCTAATAGGAGAGGTGGGCGATATGGTGATAATTATCGTTGAGGCGATACAATGTCTCCACGATATGCCTTCTTAGACGTATCGTATATATCGTGATACAATTGAGGGAGCCTTGTAAAAAATCCTGTTAATACAGAGGTTCATTGCAGAATTCAATTTAAACCTACATTTTGGTCTAAATCAGAAGTTCTCAAACTTTAAAATGTCAAGGTCTCCACTTAACTCTGACAGTATACAAATGAAACCAAATGGACCCGTAAGGGTCCATTTGTATACTGTCAGAGTTACATACTTGTAAAGTTCAATTTAGACATCCCTAAAAGAACCCAGAGAGTCTAGTTTTTGTCAAGTAACTTGAAAAATAACCATTAAAACCAACGTGAAAAAGAATTGTGATAAAATCGTGTATCGTGATACAGCTTGGGAAAATATCGTGATATTGTATTTTTCCATATCGCCCACCCCTACCTAATAGTCAACACAAGCAGCACCGTGTTAAAACCGTGTTTTTCATGCTTTTATCCAATTTATTTGCGAAAAGCTTTTTCCATAAACACTTTCAGAACCCAACCCAATGGTTGAGGAACACAAACATGTGTGAAGGTGTTCAGACAAACCAAATACCCACAATTTTCAATAAATAATAAACAAGTAATCATCAACCTTTTTCATTTCAAGAACCCCCGGTTTGATATGCATTAGACACTCCCATTTTATATTATTTAACAAAATATCTCTGGGGTCCCGGGTTCATTTAACCATTTGGTTCCATGTGTACACTCTCAGAGTTACAGACAGGTTAGCTCTGGTCCATAGCGTTAGTGGAGTTCTCCCTAACGTTATGTTCCTCTACCTCCGTATTTCTTGGCAAAACCGGAAAACCCCGCCGTCTGGTCCAAAATAACAAAAACTGTTTCGCCCCTCACCAAACCAAAGGTATCAGTGGACAGTTGAAAGCTTACTCTACTTAGTGGACGCGGTCTGGGCCCCCCACCACACGATTAAAATACATTTCTAGGGCGAAATGAAAAATAATCCACCGGATGGAGACTCCATTTCTTCAGCTTTTTTACTATTTGTCGTCACCATCACGGCACCAACTCACTACTGCTGCGCAGGTCAGAGGATCGAAATGCACTGCATTAACAGAGTCAGAGCATTAGTCTTGTTGGGTGTTATTCAGCTCTGCAATGTTGGAAGCGATGTTTCGTAAAACCAGTCTTCAACCAGGAAGAGTGCCTCCACCCGGTGGAATATTTTTCATTTTGCCCTAGAAATGTATTTTAATCGTGTGGTGGGGGGCTCAGACCGCGTCCACTAAGTAGAGTAAGCTTTCAACTGTCCGCTGATACCTTTGGTTTGGTGAGGGGCGAAACAGTTTTTGTTATTTTCGGACCAGATGGAGGGGTTTTCTGGTTTTGCCAAGGAATACGGAGGTAGAGGAACATAGCGTTAGGGAGAACTCCACTAACGCTATGGACCAGAGCTAGAGACAGGTATGACCCCCTGGCCTGGTGGTCCACGGCCGGACCCACAATAACACAATCAGCTCCCTCACCTGACTCCATCTGCATCCTCTTCAGGTCTTCCTCGTATGCCTTCATCGCTGCCTCCTCCATCGCTGCAAACTCTTTGGAGTTTTTTTCGTCCTGCTTTGCCTTGTCCATACTCTTCTTTTTAATCTGCACAAAGACAGAAGGGAAGGTGATTGACAGGTGTTAGCAACCAACCAACTAATCGTCCTTCTGTATTTCAACAATTCTAGTTCCTAGAACGGGTACACATTATTGTGTATCATTATTTTATGCTTTAACTATTGAAAAATAGCAGATATACAAGCTCACAGCGCGCTGCGAGCTTGTATATCTGCTATTTTTGAAAAATCGTGAACATTATAATTTTGACCCGATTCTATAAGTGTCTTTTGAATCCTTCTAAGGTTTCTTGAAAAAAAAATGTTTCTATGTCAGCAATCTGGCTGGCCATCGTCAAAGAAAGGGTCCTTTTCACTTAACTGAAGCTCAGTTAGTCTGTTCTTGAGAGACTACTATGTCAGTGGTTCTCAAAGCGCCCCCAGCGCTTGATTCCTAAATGTTTTCCGTTAACGATTCCCAATAGATTTTACATGTGTGGTTCTCAAAGTGAGGTACAGGTATTATTTGCACATATCGAGGGGGCTCCAAATGGACACTTATAGGTCTGTAACTCTAATTGTGTACAAATGAAACCAAATGAACCCATAAGAGTCCATTTGGTTCCATTTGCACACTCTCAAAGTTATGGTGGTCCTTGAAAAATGTTTGACAACCACTGATGGTGTAATAAAACCAGTTCTGGGCAGAAACTGTTCCAAATGTGATGGAACCGATTCTGGTTTGTCCATTTTTTATCCGTTTTCTCTGAATTATTCCAATGATGATCAGTTTGAAGTGAAAAGGGAACCAAAACTTTAGGAAAAAAATTAAAAATAAACATGCATCATTCATAAGTCAAACTATGAGTTTACCTTTGAAATGAATGAACATTTGCAGTATTTCAGCTCAAAATCAACAACAGATTTGAATCATAAGCCTCACATTAAACATGGACAGAATACCTCTGAGATTTTAGCAGCAACATTTTCCTTGTGATTCTTCCCTCTTTCGTGAAACTCAACACTCTGCAGAGAAAATGAAGGGGCATCACAATGAATAAACAGCTACATTCTTAGAAACGATTCACTCATGTATTGTGTTTGTTGAGCTATACTCACAGGCTTGTTGTCTGCTATCCAGCACTTGCAGTATTGGCAAAACTTCTTTGGCTGCGATTTCCAATAATCGGCCCTGAAAAGCGCAAATGAGAACGAAATGCAAGAATTGCAACGATAACAATATGCTAGCGTTAATTTTGAGTTTCACTGGGTTTGAATGGTGATGTATTTTACATGGCTGCCGAATCCTGGGCTAATCTGATTTATACTGAACGTTCACATAATGTGTGTAGGGATGAGTAGTCTACTTACATGGTGAGATCTTGATTGTAAAGATTGATTATTATAAATACATAAACTAAATGGAAACGAGCAACGTTGGTGTGCGAGCTTATTTCAGGAACAACAACACCGTCCTTTCCCGATGACGCAATCAGCAGTCGCCACTGCCCGGCAACGCTGCGTCCACGTTTTTCCCAATTACTCTAAGCGCGACGGTGGGGGCGCGGGGGGCTGCAAGGGAAAGGAGCGCTTGTTTTTTTTATGATGACGACGGAGGCGCGCCGTCTCAGGCGACCATGGGCCACGTGAGACACCGCCGACGCCAAGCGAGCGTGACTCGCTCGCGAGCGTAGCGACGGTCGCATGAGCCGACTTAGCGCCGTTACCGAGTTTTGTGTCGTCTTGGCGACTTTCGGCTCCTCCGCGCGGTCCAAGTGAACACAGCGAAGCGCTCCCTACCTCATTGCCCACCACTGGCCCCCACCGTTGTGCTCAGGTCCGTTGGGAAACGCCAGGTCGCGGCAACGCAAGGGAACAGCGTGTCATACAAAAATGTACAAAAACTAAACATTCGTAGCCTACCTAGAAACAAAACAATAATAAACAAACATTCGCATTCTTAGTACATCAAGTGCTGTAGGCCTATAGTCTTATTTACAGTATAATACACCCATGGTTCAAACGTATAATATTGTAAAATAACCACTGCAGCAACAGACCTCCCATATGGTCTAGCGGTTAGGATTCCTGGTTTTCACCCAGGCGGCCCGGGTTCGACTCCCGGTATGGGAACTACTCTTTTTCTAGACGGTATTGATGATGAAAAGGGCCATTGTATGTCCCCACACACACACACACACACACACACACACACACACACACACACACACACACACACATAGCTATGTTTGTGGGTTTCTTTTGTCTGTGTAGCCTACTTTCTGTGCTGTTTGTGTTTGTTAATAAAAATGTATTGTTGACTGTAGCTTTACAGTGGACGTTTTACACATTTAAAATGTGTTTTATTAGGATAGGCCTACAGTTCATGAGATCAAGATCTGGAAAATTCAGTGTGATTGCACCGACACAAGTCTTAGGTTGCGCCGCCAGACCTGTGGAAAACCGTTGGGAGGAATTCCGTCGGAGGCCATGTGAGATTCAAAATGGGGATGATCGGATTCTCGCCTGAGATAACTTGTATTTCAAAAATCAAGTTTAGCATCAAACAGTTACATTTTGCCAGCTTTTTCATATTCCATACGGATTGATAAGATTGGGTCTAAAGGTTTCAAGGGGTGGATCGCTTTGAACAAATTGCTGTGAAAATTCATAATTGGCCTGTTATAGTGCCACCAGGAGTACAGTTTCGTCCAAACATCATGCATATTACACAGTAGCTATCTCTAGACATGTCATCAAGACAGACCTGTCCATTTTATTATAGAACTTTTTGATTTGCTAAGATTGACTTCTGCTACCTGGCCTGTGCTCTGAGGAGCACATTTTTCCAGTTGGGTTTTATTCACTGGTGATAAAAGGGATCTCCATTATATGGGCATAAAAGGGATTGTATGCAGCCGATGTGGCCTCCATATATGGGCATTCACAAATGAAGTCCTGTTAGGGGAACAACACTAACAGAATCCCTTTTATGCCCATATATGGAGATCCCTGATGTCATCAATAGTAAGCCCATATCTGTGAATGCCAATATATACAGGGAGGCTCTCTCCATTCCGACATGTCACCACTCCCTCCGAAATTGACTTCTTATTGTCGGAGTGGCGACACTCCCATGGGGGTTCGGTTTAGGGTTAGGGTTAGTGTCGGAATGGAGACATGTCGGAAAGGAGACATGTCGGAGTGGAGAGATGCACTCAGTACATGTCAGTCTAACCCATAGAGTAGACTATACAGGTCAGTCTAAACAATATGCCCATATCTCCATATACATAGATCTCCATATATGGTATCAGCGATCTCCATATGGGTAACTTGATATCTAACTCTTCATTTAGCTAATGTCTGTCTGTCTGTCTGTCTGTCTGTCTGTCTGTCTGTCCGTCTGTCCGTCTGTCTGTCTGTCTGTCTGTCTGTCTGTCTGTCTGTCCGTCCGTCCGTCCGTCCGTCCGTCCGTCCGTCCGTCCGTCCGTCCGTCCGTCCGTCCGTCCGTCCGTCCGTCCGTCCGTCCGACCATCTGCATGCTGACATCACTGATACAGTTTTGCCACCATGGTAACCGCCTGTCTGCATGCTGTACGCTGACGTCATACAGACTGGCCTGGACACGGAACATCATGTATGGGCATAAAGATCTACCCAACGAGCACTCCAACATGGAAAACCATATGGAACACTCCTATACATTCAATCCCTCAGATACTGTGCACCAGTGGCGGCTGGTAAATCTTTCTCCAGGGTGAAGCCAAGCTATAAAAAAAATACTCTTAAGCAAACAAGCCTAAGGTATCATCACTCACTGTTAGCCGCAAATTGCAACACTAGATCTTTTTTAATCTGATCTAGGATTGCAATACCTCCCATAGGGATTCATCATTGAATCCCTATGGGAGGTATTGCAATCCTATGATGATCATGCATTTTTCTTTGCTATCTGATTGTATCAAACAACGTCAAACTATATTTCAGGGGAGCGTTCTTTAGGTTAAATTATACTTTATTGACAAGAATGGCAGATAGAGCGCAGCAACAACATAGCTTAAACAGCATCAGGATATATATATATATACTATATATATATATATATATATATATATTATTTTTTTTTTTACGAACATCATTTCGACAACGGAGCGTCGGCAGGTATCGCAACTCACCCCACGGAGGTTAAGGTTAGGGTTAAGGTTAGGGTTAGGGTTAGGTTTGGTTGTTGAAAAGATGACTTGTAGAAATAGCGACACGCTCCCGTCAAACTCAGCAATATTGTGGATCTATGGATAGCTTGAATTATGCTCTTTCTATCTGCAAAGTGTTTGTTTCATAAAAATCCACCATAGATATGTTATGAGTTACTTTCTGTCAAGAAATCCGAGCAGACATGTCTTTACTTTTTTGTTGAACTTTGAAAGCGCTTGTCTTTAATACCGCAACGTCCTGCTGCCTCCTGCATTATGTGACAACCAGGTGGTACAGGACCATTGAGTGATTTCCCACGAGCGCTTCCAAACTCCAATACTTAGAAAAAATAATCAACTGAACTGAATTTCTTGACAGAAAGTAGCTCATAACATGTCTATGGTGGATTTTTCCTGAAACAAACACTTTGCAGATAGAAAGAGCATAATTCAAGCTTTCCATAGATTTGATTGATTGATTTTTCTTTATTTTAGTGTCATGCTTCCAAGGAAGCCCAGCCCATATGGACTTACAGGACACTTTTACATTTCATTTAACAAAAACAATTCACGGACATAACAATTCACACAAACAATGATCAAACACATAACCAACTTTAACACTCAAGCTACTATTTGAAGAGCTGAGACTGTCTTCTACTCCAGGCTAGGGAAACAAAATGTGCCGTCTTAAAGACTTCATAATTAAACAACCATTCTAACTTCTGTCCATCATCTTCCCAGAACAGCTCAGGTTTTCGTTTTTGCAAACAAAGGGACCCTCAAATCATCATATAGAGTACAATAAAACATGAAAGGAAATTCATTTTCAACATCTTTCAGGTCACATACATTACATATCCTATTCTCTTCTGGTACAGCTGAGAAACTCCCCACCTCAATAGCTAGAGGTAGGATAGAGCTGCAATAGAGCTGCAATATTGGTTAGTTTGACGTTGTTTAATACAATCCGATCAAACGTTTTGATGCATTCCCTATGGGAGGTATTGAAACCCTAGATTCATCAGATTCAAAAGAATCTAGTGTTGCAATTTGCGGCTGCATCACTGTATAACCACAATTAATTGTAGGCTGAAATCTAATAAATACATGATGATGACATTCAATGGAAGGCTTTTCTTTTGTAAATAAAATACAAAATACACACATAATGCATACATCATAATAAACAAAACGTGCCTTCATAACCTGAGACAATGGCAGAAAATGTATCCTCAAAGCCATGACTCTTATCCCCTTATGGCTTAACATTTACTCAGTGGTGAGTAAAAACAATCACATTCTTTACTGAAGTATCAATAGGCCTACTGCAATGTAGAAATACTATGTTACAAGTAGAAGTCTTGTATTAAAAATGTACTTGAGTAAAATAACAAAAGTATTGGTACCAAAATAATTAAATGTATTGTTTTGGTATGAAAGCCAGCATTCTTGATCCTGTATCATACAAACGGGGACGTCATGATACCGAGGCATACGTATATAACGGCCACCAGAGGAACCGTCTATAACCAGATGGGCCTAAACTGGCATATAGTCGATAAGCTTTGAGCCTACTTTCGGGTTTGGTCAACTTGATTCAATGATTCAACTAAATTCACAGATGGATGAATTGCAACTGTCAGATGTGCAAATTGGTGTTATTTGGAATGATGTCATGGTTTGTGTTGTGTGACGTCAGGCCAGAGCTCTGGTGGACCTGAATAAGATGTGACGCAGTTTCTAAACATCACATTTATTCTGAGTACGACCGTGAGAAAGCCTTTGTAGACAGAGTGTACTGTGAGAGTCAGAGAGTTAGGGACATTTAGACAGAGACATACACAAAGACATTGACAGAGAATATCCAACCCGCAAGCAACAAAGAAACGCTTTCCAATTTACAGTCCAAGTAGCAGAAGCGGTGTCCATGAACCAATCTTCCAAGACACAGGTGTCCTGTTCTGAGTGTCCACACGCCTTCACGTCTCAGGTCCTCCTCCATGAAGACATGAAGAGGAGCCACAACAACCTCTACTGTCCAATGATGAGCAATGGACAGCTGCCCTCATCTTCCTGTCCGACGATCACCAGCTGTGTAACCAGCCAGCAACAAGGAGACAAAGACAAACCGAGATATTGGACTTCAATGCAGCCTGGAGAAGTAAAGAAACATTTGATGACCTACACAGGAAAGAAAACCTCATATGTGATAAGAGTTTCATTGAGGACAAGGGTTTCAGTCGGTTAGGTGACCTGAAGACACACCGGCGTGTCCACAGTGGAGAAAAACCCTTTGTGTGTAAACAGTGTGACAAGGGTTTCAGTAAGTTATGGACTCTGAAGAAGCATCAGCGTGTCCACACTGGAGAAAAACCCTTTGTGTGTAAACAGTGTGACAAGAGTTTCAGTGAGTTAGGGACTCTGAAGAAGCATCAGCGTGTCCACACCAGAGAAAAACCCTTTGTGTGTAAACAGTGTGACAAGAGTTTCAGTGATGTAGGGACTCTGAAGAAGCACCAGCGTATCCACACTGGAGAAAAACCCTTTGTGTGTAAACAGTGTGGCAATAGTTTCAGTCAGTTAGGGACTCTGAAGAAGCACCAGCGTATCCACACTGGAGAAAAACCCTTTGTGTGTAAACAGTGTGACAAGGGTTTCAGTCAGTTAGGGAATCTGAAGATCCACCAGCGTATCCACACTGGAGAAAAACCCTTTGTGTGTAAACAGTGTGGCAAGAGTTTCAGTCAGTTAGGGACTCTGAAGACACACCAGCGCATCCACACTGGAGAAAAACCCTTTGTGTGTAAACAGTGTGACAAGGGTTTCCGTAAGTTAGACCACCTGAAGACACACCGACGTGTCCACACTGGAGAAAAAACATTTGTGTGTAAACAGTGTGACAAGGGTTTCAGTCAGTTAGGTACCCGGAAGAAGCACCAGCATGTCCACACCACATAAAAGCTTCAATCAGTTACATATTCTGATGACAATCCATCATCTCCACACTTCACCCTACGCGATGATCCAGGTGACTCCCCTTATGCACAACTCTAGTGTTTTCAAATGGGGGTCCGCGGGCTATTAAGTGTCAATTTGGGGGTCCTTGACATGAAAAGGTTGTTTATTGTTTATCGAATAGAGTTCATGCTTACTCCCACACTTCTCTGGATAAGAACGTTTACTAAATGTGTCAATTGTAATTGTGAATTACAAGTTAAAGTAATTGTGAATTATATGAAAAAACGTAAAAATATATCTCCTGGGATTTTCGCGTCACGCGCACAGAACTTTTTCCACATGAACTTTGGACCAATTTGGTCAAACTGTCTGGTCGGATTATTTTTAAAGTGAAACTAATAACTAATAATTCAATGAATATTGCAGTTTTATGCAAATTATTCTTCTGCCTCTAAATCATACATGCAAAGTCACACGTTCATGGCATTTGGCAAAGATGTAGAGGGTTAGTCCAAATATCACTGAAACCAATCTTATTCCAATTGGCCAAAGGGGGGCTCTATATGAAGCGTTTGAACCCATGCAACTTGCTTACAAGCGTGCCTTGACTCAAGCGGAAGACCTCTGTGTCTTTGTTAATTAAGTAAGCTCCGCCCTTAGATCTTCTGCCATTTTGAGCAGTTTGTAAAACGCTTAAACCTGTTTTTATCCTGGGATTTTCGTGTTACGTGCACTGAACCTTTTTTACAAGAACTCTGGACCAATATCTAAAGATCTGTCAGATCGGAGTTTTTTTTTAATTGAAATATTCTTTTTTAATAATTCAATGAATATTGCAGTTTTATGCAAATATTTTTTCTGCTTCTAAAACATACATGCAAAGTCACATTTTCATGATGAATAGA
Source organism: Nannobrachium achirus (assembly GCF_963921795.1). NCBI lineage: Eukaryota > Metazoa > Chordata > Actinopteri > Myctophiformes > Myctophidae > Nannobrachium > Nannobrachium achirus. The sequence goes on along the minus strand of NC_137831.1, from coordinate 46,320,679 downwards.
GCATTGCAGTGAGGTGTCGGAAGCAAGCTCGCCATTCATTCTTAATTTCTTACCATAGGGTTTTTCATTATCAGCCACAAAGTCGTAGCAATTCAATGTACACTTACCACTAGGCTGGTGGTTGTAAAATGGTTCTATATGCTCCTGTAGAACCCCCGAGTATGTATGCAATCACTCTAGTTTTAGTAAAAACATGTTTTAATCAAGATCGCACGGAGAAGAACTGCATTACCCATACTGCTAAACATGTACATCCGGTGAAATCGACGTCTGTGATTGGTCTAGCTTCTTCTTCTTTTACATATCTTGCGGTTACCGCGGAAGTAGCTACTGCCCCCTGTCTTCCCGGTGGATTGTTGCACTTCAGCAGAACTCCGTGAGCGATTGTCTTTCTTTTACAAATATGATGCACTATGCTATGGATGACGAGAAGAGCGTCCACGGAGATGACAATCACTACATTTCAGGCCATATGCTGGCCTGGATAACTAAACTGAGCGTGATTTAAGGGCTATATTTCAGGAAACAAGACTGTCATTCGCAATGCATTCTGGGAGTGTAGTTTCCGCAATTTTAAAAATAATGATGTACACAGTCTTGTACCCTGCCCTTTTTTTCAGCTTTCTAATTAATCTTTGCATTAAAAAAAAAGTGAATATTGTCATGATTCCTCTCCAGCCGAGGTGGCTTTGTCCAAGGCTTAAAAACGTTGAAATAAATACTTTATGAAATGTCTATGGAAGAAATGAATGCGGAAAACGCTTCCGACACCAGAGTGAGGACGGGGTGGGGCTTCAACTGCGATGCTCTATACTGAGGAGGATTAGTCCAAATATCACTGAAACCAATCTTACCCCAATTGGCCAAAGGGGGCGCTCTATAATTTTGAGCAGTTTGTGAAACGCTCGTTTTTATCCTGGGATTTTTGAGCAATTTGCATGAAACATTCTACACACAATCTAAGGACCTTTATCTAACATGCCTATGAAGTGCCAAAAATAAGCAGCGATAAAGTGGCCAAAAGCGCCTCAAATCATGAAAACAGCCTGCTATGTGTGAAACTTTGCACGCACATTCCCACTAGGTAAAGGAACAGATGCCACCTTTCTCACATTGGCCTGTTATAGCCAGTGTTGGGAAAGTTCACTTTCAAAACTAACTAGTTCAAGTTCAAGTTCAAAACTTCTAAAATGAACTAGTTAATTTCCTAGTTCATAATTCTACATTTTGAACTAAAGTTCATGGTTCCCCAAAATGAACTAAGTTAGTTCTTTTTAGTTATTTTTTTAACCATAATATTTTTATACTTTTGGCTATTCAAATGTTACCGTATTTCTTTTCTTTTTACGTTGCTGCAAGCTATTATTTGTCAAAATTATTGACACAGCCCAAATAGAACCACACACAGCAATTACCGTATTTCATCCAACATTGAAGTGCCCACAATATTTAGGTGCCAACCACTAGTGCCCAGTCTTCCTGCACCCTCATAATGACTGACCACTCACTGACTTTTCATTTAGATCACCAGGATATAGTTGTAATACATGATAATAGATTCTATTGTGTTATAACCACTATCATAATCTATTATAGTGTATTATAATTAGCATAGTAATATATTAATACTTTATAGTGTATTATAATCACAGTTATAATCCATTATAGTGTATTATAATTTAGGATAGTTGTAATACAAATTTATATTGTATTATAATCACATTTAAGGGTCAATTTGTTTAGGGCTACGTTTGTGTAATGGAAAATGTAGATATTCTTTATGTGGTGTGGTGTGGTGTGGTGTGGGGTGGTGTGGTGTGGTGTGGTGTGGTGTGGTGTGGTGTAGTGTGGTGTGGTGGGTTGTGGTGCTAAAGCTGCAATCAAAAAGGGGCTTATAAGTCAGAGGTTTCTAAACGTCGTACCCATATGCATGTTTAAGCGTTGGTTAAAATAGCTGCTCTACAAGCTCACGTTGTCTTGTGGATGCGACGTGTTGTGAGCTTGCAGATCAGCTATTTTTGGCATGTAACACACGTCATACGGCGAAGTAGTCAGGCTTTACTTGCGTTGCGAGACATAACGAGGAAGAGAAGCACCCAGACCCAGCGCAGTGAGCGCACCGAGGCGCTCAGTCCGCTCAACTTTCGCAAGGTCTTCAAGTCTGAAGCTGGGTGTTATTGGAGCATAATATGAAATGTGAATGAAAAGAAAGACGCAAGGACAGAAGACTGCGGACCGAACGAGCGAACGAGCTGAGGAGCGCCGTTCATGGACGTCAGAATGAACGCGTTCGACAATAGCGTTCATCAAGCGGAAACAAAGAACGTTCAGTTCACGTTCGCCCAAAATATGAACGTGTTCGTGAACGATTGTTCATTGAACGTGTTCGGGTACAACACTGGTTATAGCGGCACCAGTGGGTCAACTTTTGCATAACAGATTTTTGGAACAAAATGCCTCAAATCCCGCATGCAGTGTCCGATTACCGTGAAAGGCCCAAGAACATGTGGCACCCTTCACATTGGCCTATTATAGCGCCACCAGAAGGCCAAAAAAAAACTACCTGACCTGCCGGAGATCTGTTCTCAGAAGAACACTGCTTATAGTTTTTCTTTGATTTCTTTTCCCACTTTTCTTGCTTTTCCTGCTTTTTTCCGCTGCTTTTTTCCTTTCCTACTTTATCCTGGCTTGGCCACTTTAACACATGGGCGGCCAAGGTTTATAACATTTATAGCTGTTGCTGCTGCCACTATTGACTTACGCTTTGTTTTGACGAGCCCCGCAAGCTTTGTGCGTGTGCACGTGCGTGTCCAGAGAAGATTGAGGAGGATAATCCATTTGTTTACAAACGCTCGCGAAACTCGCGGTAAAAAATCGCGGTAAAGTGTCGCCGTGAAAACAATCAGCTCTCTGCTTCCATGGGGCTGTTTTCATCTCATTCTCAGATAAAGCCGTTCTTATGTTTCAAAGTAGAATCTAAAGCCATGTTAAGTCCTTCCGTGAGGGGCTTCCTGCACTGACTGGGTGACGTAATGGATTCAGGTCATGCAAAGGGAAGCTGCAGTCTCAAAAAGTTAACTGTTTGTTGCCTCGTCCGTGAACGAGATAACTTCCTGTGGCAGGGGGACACCTAGTGGCCGTAACTCGTCCCTGAACGAGTTTGGCTCCCCAAGTGTTAATGCTGCTAGCTATTATACCATTGTTTTTTGGCTTAAAGCGAGCCCACAATTGTTTCGAAGGAACAATATTTTCTAGTTTGTAACTTTTCTTTTCAAATGGGGTTCCGCGGGTTAAAGGGTAATTCCCACCGGCCAAGATAAAGATAAAAAATCACACCCGTGAGCGGTGCAAAAACAACGGCAGATGTCATTTTATGTGGTTAATGAGGAGGAGGAGTATGACAAGTATGACATCACTGTCAGTATAGGAAATTAGTATAAAACTAAAGATAGTAATGAGATTTCACAGACTCTTAGTATAGGAAATTAGTATAAAACTAAAGATAGTAATGAGATTTCACAGACTCTTAGTATAGGAAATTAGTATAAAACTAAAGATAGTAATGAGATTTCACAGACCCTTAGTGAGATGAGATCAATAGACAAAATGTGGAGTTACAGACATACGGTCAGACAGACAGAAAAGATGTCTGTCTGACCGACAGAAAAGATGCACCTATCACTTCAGGACCTAAGGAGAGACCCACCTGTACAGAGGAATACAAGAGAATTGGAACCTGTTCCAGCAGATCACTATGAAGGATATACAGAAACTGTCTTAGAAGACATCACTCTCTCTTTCTCAGAACAGGAGAAGAAACGTAATATCACGAGGACCTTTTCGTCAAGCTGTGGTAGGCCTACAACCGTTTAACCAAGCCAGAAAGGAATGTCTGGCTTGAGACCAGAGCCTGAGTTTGGACCAGCTCAGGCTCTGGTGGTCTTGTCGTCAGTTAGGCGACCAGGTCACAACAATAAATGACCTTATTTGCTTCTAGAGCTTAAGGCCAAGAGCAAGAGGTTTTTCAAAGGCTGTTCATTTGTATTTTAAACTTGTATTAGCTGCCTGTCATTTAAAAGTGTGGTTATTTTCTCTGCTTATGAGTGATATTCATCTAATAAATAAATTTTGAAATTCAAATTCAATGGTCTTTCAGTTTGGTCAATTTATAACATGACCGGTTTTGGAAGTCACAGTTGGAACTGTTATCCACGCGAGGCCGCAACCCGATTCCGGATAAACAGTTGAAGATGGATGGATGGATAATTAGATACTTTGAGCCATACCTCTTGAGCTCAACACCAAAACCAAGGCCTAAGAGGTTTTTCAAAGGCTCTTTATTTGTATTTTAAACCTGTATTAGCTGCCTGTCATATATAACCTGTGAAGTTATCTACAGTCTATCTAAAAGTGTATTTATTTTGTTTATGACACTATACTAATTATTTCGGCAAAGCCGAAGTATTTGAAGGCAAAACCATTCGAGAACCAAAGAGGCCAGAAGATGAATATATTAGTAATATCGCATCTACACCGAGACCTTATAAGAGGTTTGGACCAGCTCTGCTACCAGAGCCTGAGGACTCTGGTGGTCCTTGTTGTCAGTTAGACAACCAAGTCACAACGATATGTGACCTTATTTGCCTCTAGAGCTCAAAGCCAAGACTAACACCGAAGAGGTTTTTCAAAGGCTGTTTATTTGTATTTTAAACTTGTATTAGCTGCCTATCATTTATAACCTGTGAAATTATCCACAGTCTGTCTAAAAGTGTGGTTATTTTCTCTGCTTATGGTGATATTCATTTAATACAATTTTGAAATTCAAATTCATTGGTCTGTTCAGTTTGGTCAATTCATAATCACAAGTAAGCATTTGATTATTTTCTCTGGCCTAAAGGGTGAACCAATCGGGTGCCTCCGTGTCTATGACATCGTTTTTTATGACGTATTCTCTCCGGCCTAAACGCGTTCTAAATCAGGGTGAACCAATTGGGTGCCTCTGTGCCTATGACATCATGGACAAATCAACAGAATAGAAGTGTTTCATTGGTCTAGCTAACTCATGTCATCATCATTAGTGACATTTCTCAATAGAAGCGGATGGTAGTGATAATTCTATACTTTTGATATTCCAGTACTTGTAAAAAATGAAAAAAAAAAAAAAAAAAAAACAATAAACAGATGTTAAAAAGAGAAGAAGCGGATCGTAGTGTCCACAATGGACGCTACCATCCACTCCCATCCCCTTCAATTAATAACCCTTAATATGTGTACATTTTGAGGGTCCTTGTCATGAAAAGGTTTGAGAACCACTGACTTACAGTACAGTAAGTAAAAGTATTAATACCGCAATGCAGAAATACTTTTCAAATGGCCAAAGTATAAAAGAGGGCTTAAGTGGTTATTCATTTATGTTTCATATTAAATAATGATACAAATCCACAAAGTAGCTCTAGTAGCTAAAGTTATCATATGTAGTGGAGTAAAAAGCATAATATTTGCAGTAGAAGTTATAAAATATATTGGGGGCACGGTGGCGCCTGCTGTGACTGTTGGCGGGCCAATCGCGGTCCCCGTTTCCCTGGAATGTGCTGTAAAACGGACCAGTCAAATCTCTCGCGCGTCTGACAAAACGGCCAATCTCGGCTGCGCGATCGTTGTTTCCCTGGACTTTGCTGGAAAACGGACCAGCTGCGGGATTACCAGCAATCAAGCAAGCCCCTCCACCTCCAGAATCAACAGACACTCACTCAGACAGCCATTCTTCTGCGTTCCTGGACGCAGAAGCCAGCCAAGGAATAAATACAAGATAACGTTTGATTTTGATAGATTTTTACACTTTGTCAGCTTGTTCTTTTGTCATTCTATGGTCTAGTTACTGTGGTTTTTAACGTGACCCTATTTAGAAATCATTTGGCTGTTCATTGCAACGAGGAAATGTTATTTACAAGCCAATTCTCATTTGTTGTCATGGCCTGCAACAGTAGGCCTATGTGATGCACCGGACCTGCCAAACTACACAGACTGCGTGGGAATCATTTTAATATTCAATTTGATTGACTGATCATTAATGTTACAGGCTTACAGCCGATCGCTTTGATTATGGACTGCTGCTGCTGCTGCATGTCGCGTATTGCATCTAAAACACTGTCTGGTTGAAACATCACCCCTGGAATTAATCATTCCTGCTGCTTATAAATGCTCCAGTTATTTTATTTGTGTAGTCTGTTTGAGAAGAAGCACAAACACTTTATTTATAGATTAATAACTCCACATGCCGGGTTTCCTTTATTGCGCGATTTCGGCTGGTGCATGATTAAATGATTAATTCATTAATTAATGCTTGTTTTTGCCTTCAATTTCATTACAAATAAATAAATCAAACCAACCACTCATTCAGTTAATAATAATAGCCTACCTAGAATACCTATATACTGTAATTAGCAGAAGTGATAGTGTCAGTTCCTCCTTGTGTCAATTCTATTCAAAGAAATGATTAGCAAAGCATTGCCATTGATTGATTCCTTCACTCTTTCAGTTTGATTAATTCATTGCACAGCAAATAAAGACCTGATTACAAACGTTTTCTATAACAAGTATTTGTTAGAAGATAGTTATAATTTATATTATATCAATTATGGTTTTATATAAAGGCAAGCAAAGCTCAGAGCTTTGAGAATCAATGTCGGGGAATTTCCATTTGGAGCGCAACACTGCATGCAGAGCTGGTAGATGGCTATTTTCAAATGTCAACGTTTCAATATTTACAGATTTAATAGGGACACAATACAGTCATTGGTCATGCTCTGCTTTCAAAGAAATGAGGAGAATTTTGTTTAAATTTTGTTTAAATCGCTTCATAACGACCAACTTAGGCTACTTGACCAAGGCATGATTGAATAGACGGTGTTGCTCCCCCTATGCGTAATGCGCGGCGCGCCACACACAAAAAAACAGAGTTACAAGATATCAACGCATTGCGTCATGGCGTGTCGACAGCTTATACATCTGTTATTTTGGACACATGGTCATGGAGAGATTTGGAGACGGCAGCGCATCAACCCGACATTTCGGTGACTCCAGAACGCAAGTAGATTGCGGTTAATAATACCTATAGAATAAGGCTACAAAACACTTCATAGACTATTTGATTTATTTCTGAGCTAGTAAGACACTTCATAGATGTTTCCTGAATCTAAAGAACAATCAATGACAACGGCTTTTAACAGAAATAATGTTTTTATTAGGCTATTAGGCAACGCAACAAATGCAAATGATCACGCATGGTTTAACCATATCCTATAAATAGCCAAACATTTCATTATGAAATGTAACAGTAGGTCTATAGTCTATAAAGAAAAATATAGGCTGACAGCCTACCAAGACAATAAAAAACTAGAGTAAAGGTGGGTTGGAGGTTAATGTTGATCGCCCGAGCTGCTTCAATTCCCAGACCCTATATGGTCATTTCTCAAACAATTAGGCTACTCTTAGTCAAATTTGTATTTATTCTGTGAACTCTCTATTTATTTTCTTGTATGTATCTCCCTTAGTCCCTTTCTATTTATGCTATCAATTAAACATCACGCCTATGTGGCTGTGGCGCTCTGGCGCGCCATGGACATTGTTTTTATAAACCTTTGCAAGAAATATAACCCCGATAGCAATAACAGTGGTCAGTAGGCCTACATGCAGGCTATAGTGTTGTCTGTCAAAATATATTTTATTTCAAGACTATAAAAAGCTTAGGCTATATGGTCACCGCATATCCTATAGCCTAGCCTATATGATTATGTGCCTATTCATATGTTTTTCAAACAAGCAAACACATAGAAATTACATATAAAAAGAATAATAATAAGTAAGCTAGGCCTAGTGAAAATAGCCAATCTACAAGCAGCTCACAGCAAGTCGAGACGCATTGTGAGCTTGTAGATCTGCTGTTTTCACTAGTTTGGGTCCCGGCCAGGAAAACGTCTAATCAATTGATGTCGGATATAAATTGCGTCTGCTAACACGGTAACCGGACAATATTTAGGTGGTTGTCAGAAAGAAGCGTTCATGCACGCACCGTGGCGCACGGACTGTAAGTCACCCAGATACATCTCTCGTTCTTTTGATTGAATACTTTAATAGCAGTTTGCATATAAGAATCACAGGGACAGGGCAGTATTACTTCATGTCACGTTCATGTTAATGTGTTATGGTACGTTATGGTATAAAGGCTCTGTCTGGACTCGATCTTAATGTCCGGTGTGTGTGGTTTACTATGATTGGCGGAGCGTATCATTTTCTGTCGCCGCGACCTCGACAAACACGCGATGGCCTTGGCGCAGTGGTTAGTGCTTCGCCTCACAGCTAGAAGGTCCTGGGTTCGATTCCCGCCGGGGGACGCTCTGGGTGCTGGCGGCGTGTTCCTCCTCCGCGTCATCAGCGCCCACACCCTAGGTGGGGTTGGCGATAGGGCTTTTCTGTGTGGAGTTTGCATGTTCTCCCCGTGTCTCCTAGGGTTGATACCCTCACAAAAACATGCACATAATCCTGGTCTTAATAATGCCTCCCCCTGGCCAGCCGGGGCGCCTGATGGAGGGGAAAGGAACTGGATGGAATAACGTGTTCCTTCCACGCGCTACGTCCAAACCAGGGAAATCTCCACTGTCAGGTGAAAAGAAGCAACTTGGACTCCTCATGCATAGAAGGAAGCATGAGGTCTGTCCGTTGTCTCCCCAGGCGCGGCAGAGGGAGAGCAGAGTCCAGGAATACATAGGCAATTAGCACTGGGTGAGAAAATGGGTTACAAAATTGTGGGATAAAAAAAAAAGTAAAAGAAGTTATAAAATATCATAAAATAGGGGTTACGGTGGATGAGTCGGTAGCACTGACGCCTCACAGCTAAAAGGTCCTGGGTTCGATTCCCACCGGGGGACACTGTGGGCGCTGGGGGCGTGTTCTCTCCTCCGTGTCATCAGTGCCCATACCCTAGGTGGGGTTGGCAAAAGGGCCTTTCTATGTGGAGTTTGCATGTTCTCCCCATCTCTCCTAAGTTAGGTACCCTCACCAAAAACATACAGTAAACCTGGTGTCTATACTGCCTCCTCCTGGCCAGCCGGGGCGCCTGATGGAGGGGAAAGGAACTGGTTGGAATAAGGTGTTCCTTCACACGCTACATCCAGCTGGGGAAACTCCCCCCTGTCAGGTGAAAAGAAGTAACTTGGATTGTTCATGCATAGAAGGAAGCATAAATAAATAAAAACTCCATATATGGGTATTCCTTGTTAGGGGAACCACACTAACATAATCCATATATGGCGAAGACAGATGGCGCGACCTCGCCCCAACACTGACATAACACACACACCCCTCTTCCCCCCCAAAGCTCCAATCCCCTTAAAGAACCATGGTGAATTATTAAGAGAGTCACTACATACTTTTACTTTTGGTACTTTAGGTATATTTTGAAAACAGGACTTGAATTTGTAACAGAGTATGTCTACAACGTGGTATCATTGCTACATTTACAAGTAAAAATCTCATTACTTGCACCACTGCTTGCAACAGCTAACATGCTGGTGGAGAAGTAGTTAGGGGAGAGGAGGCTGTTGAGGGTCTTGTAGGTTTCTTGAGCGGAAGCCATTGAGGGTCTTGGAGGACTGGGTTGTGGTCTTTGGAGCCGGTGCTGATGTAAAGCAAGCAGAGGAGTGAGTGCTGAACAGGGACGTGCTGGGCCCCTGATTCAGCCCGGGAAAAAGAATTGGAGAGGCCCTCATGGCGCGCTATAGAGAGAGATATAGTAGCTGCAAAGATTTGCCATTTCAGATCATGACAAGTGACAAGCCAGTGGGCCAATTACATTAGTTATATTTCGTCGTTGTCGGGTGGAAACCTTGTATGTCCAAAACCGTTTTTTTTTTTGTATTTATCATTTTAAAAATGATTTAAACTAGTGAAAACAGCAGATCTACAAGCACACAACGGCTCGCGGTGCGAGGCGTTGTGTGCTTGTAGATCGGCTGTTTTCACTACTTTTGTGAAAACAGTTTAATTTTTACTTTTGTGCAAACAGTTTAATTTTTTCCTAATGGAATGAACCGGCCGTTCGGGAGTTGTCCCGCTTTTCCCAATGGCCAGCACATCCCTGGTGCTGAACATGTTGGAGAAGATGCACTAGTCTCGCGTAGCCAGATAACTATTCCACAATCTCCGAATGCTACATAGAGTCTGGAACGGCAGCTCCCGAACGGCGAGTATCGGAAGTAGCCAGTGCTGCACTGAACTGTAGTCCCATTGGAAACATAACAGAAACACAATAGCTCAGACAAAGTCATTCGAGCGGCATATTCTTGTTATGGGTGTATAGTTTAAGAAAACGTTTGAAAACATCATGGAGGTAACACCAATAACACCAGAGAAATACACCCAGAAATATTGAAAGGAGACATAACGCTTCCAGTAGGACATGTTATTGCTACTGCACCAAGGGAGCGGTTGCGTCACATCCGCTTTATCTTGCACTCATCGTTTCTATTGACGTGTCCCAGACTATTGACGGTAGCATTTCCCAAATCGTGGAGTCAACAGTCTGGCCACGTGAGACTAGATATGCACTAGTCAAGCCGGGCTCTTCTCCTCCATGATCTGGAAACAGAAAAACAAGACAAATGTATTGAAAAAAATACCCATTTGGGTGGGGGCTGTGTGTGTGTGTGTGTGTGTGTGTGTGTGTGTGTGTGTGTGTGTGTGGTTGGAATCAGTGTTAGTCCTACTCTGAAAGTGTACACATTGAATGAGATTGCAAAAGGTTACCTTGCCTCCCACCATTTACCCCTCCACACTGTCCGCCAGATACCGGGGATCAAGGTCAGCCAGCTCTGAGGACGAGAGAAAAGTACAGAGATTCACTGACTGTGCTTGATCTTTAAACCATACAGACAAACAACACTATAATGGTCCTGCAGATTACTACAGACAGAGTTTATTAAAGATGAAATGCCCCCCATGCCCCCCCCCCCCCATGATTATCAGGTATTATGATTATACTAGGAGGAAGATTTTTTCCAAAAAAAAGTGTACAGAAAGAGTTAAAATTCGTTTTTTATGTGGCCACACCCACCAGTTCATTAAGTATGCCTGGTTGTCATGGTGGGTGGTGATCCAGCTGAAATTAGCCACACCCACACTGTTGGTGAATGGTAAAAGGGGAGGGGATCATTATATGATGTCATTTTGTCTGCGTTTTTGGGATCGGCGCTTCTTTGACCCACAAGGTGTCAGCCTCCAGGAAGAAACCCCAAATACAAAAGGAATACATAATTGCTCATAACAACCACACCAGGGGGTCTAATGAAGTACTCCTAGACACATGAAAACAAGAAAAAGTACAAAACTATGGCACCGCCTCTTTAACTCTCCTACTGCCAGATTATTTATTTATTTATTGGGTCTGGCGCCATCAAAAAGCGGCTTACCTTTGCGACGTTATAGTAGATAGACAGACAGACATTTATTTATTTATTTTTATTTTTTTTGGTTGTGCAATAGTGCACTTTGGTCTGCCAGGCAGCAGAGGGCGGCCTCATGCGAGAATGAATGTGAATTGTCCTGCTATGTGTTGCCGTACATTCAGAGCAGTCACTGGCTACAGAGCCTCCGGGCCAGAGGAAATCAACAAGGAAGTGAATTGTTCTCCGTTGATCTAACGCATAATGGATTTTTTACACCATCACAGCGGAAAATGTGTTTACAGTAAACGGCCGCGCGACCCCTCATCAGCTTACAGTCATCAGACGAACGAACCGAACGAGCGCCGTATTGGCATCGAGGTTCTGTAAAAAATGGGGCGAGCGTTATCGTTCAAAGCGTGGGGAGAGTTAAAGACTGAAATCGCATCCAAATTGACCTTTATCAGGTACACTGAGAGTGTCAAATAAACTTTCCATTTGTAGGCCTACACTTGCAGTTTAAAAAGGTTTGAGAACCATTGGTCTAGGACTGTATTTTTCCAAACCCACCTTCTGGCTCTGAGCCAACGGCAACTGGCAGGCCGGGGCGAGTAGAGTTGCTCCCACCAAACTGGACGAAGCACAGGCCAGTTTCGTCGATGGATCTGATCAGGGACCTGCTGGCCATTGGGAAAAGCGGGACAACTCCTGAACGGCCGGTTCATTCCCGGCCGGTCCAGGCCAGCCATTAGGAAAAAAAATAAAAATAAAATGTCGGCCTTCGTTCCATTTTGGGGGCTGGGCGGCCAACAAAGTAAATCGTCACTGAAACCTCATATCTCCAAGGTGCGAGGCGTTGTGTGCTGGTAGATCGTCTGTTTTCATTAGTTTAAATCATTTTTAAAATGATAAATACAAAACAACTCATGTACAGTAATTGGCCCACTGGCTTGTCACTTGTCATGATCTGAAATGGCAAATCTTTGAGTAGCAGCAGCGCTATAGAGAGAGATCTCTCTCTATAGCGCGCAATGAGCTCCTCTCCAACTCTTTTTCCCGGGCTGTATCAGGGGCCCAGCATGTCCCTGGATCTGATCCACTCCTCGACCCGGTCCACTCTGGCGTAGACGCAGGGCAGTCTGGGACGAGCACAGCCATAACCCCAGCTCACAACTCCAGACTGGACCCATTCCTCCCCCGGTTGCTTGCAGCTGACCATTGGACCTCCAGAATCGCCCTGATAAGACAGAAATTAAAAATGTTCTTCAGTTCTACTCGGTTATTAGTCAGTGAATACAATCAGAATACCTGTCAAAGATGGGAATAAATTCCTTACCAAACGATTTCTTCACCAATGTGTTCGTAAAGGTGTCTAGTGACATATTTAACAAAGTTTGAAATTCAAAATCTTTGACAGCTAGGGTAACTTTTGGTCTCATTCACTTACTCATTCACTTATTCATTCACTACTATTACTATAAAGGCAAAAATGACTCAAAAAAAATCTGCTTAAACTAGGTGTTTATAATTATTCTGAATCCATTGCATTGGGCTAAATATGGATCCCACGAAACTGTGAAAAGTGATGATTCATCACTAACTCATCACTAAACCAACCGTCGTTTTTAACCAGGAATGTTTTTTGTGCAAAACAAATGCTTGCAATGGATTCAGAATAATTAAAAAACCCTAGTTTGACCCCTCACATCCTACTTAAAGCAGATTTTTTGGGAGTCATTTTTTTCCTTTATAGTATAGTGTATAGATAGAATAGAATAGAATAGAATAGAATAGAATAGAATAGAGCTTTATCACATGAATTACAGGTAAAACAGTGGGTGAAAAACATTGTAGTGCAGCTTAAAACAACAACAGCAGTTAAAATGAAAACAGTGCAAAACCTCCCGAAACCTTAATTTAAGCCTAACAACCATAAAAGGATAAAAGATACAGTAATAAATAAATATACACTACTCGAGTCCAATGTATCCAGCCATCCTACGCTACTGCTTATTTAGCAATCTCACAAACGTGTGGAAAAAAACTGTTGAGCATCCTGTTGGTGGTGCATGGGATGCTTATGTATCGTGAAAGAGACCCTAAGTGAAAAAGACCCTAAGTTAGCCAAGCTGTCAAAGATTCTCCTAGGGATTTTGAATTTCAAACTTCGTTAGATAAGTTACTAGACACCTTTAGGAACACATTGGTGAAGAAATTGTTTGGTAAGGAATTTATTCCCAGGTTTTATTGCGACCGTAGGTCGCATTTACTACCGAAACCTCCACGGGCTGTCCGTGAGTGAGTCAGTCAGTCCGTCAGTCAGTCACACGTCACACTTTTGTCTTGCTCATATCTCCACAACCGTTGCCCCCATCCATGCCAAATTTTGCACACACACTCCTTACCTGCCAAACTACAACCTCCAAGGACCCCCAGAGCTCCAGGGACCCCCAGGTCCCTGGGGGACCCCCAGGTGTAAAAAATGACCACATGTGCAAAAATGACCAAATGACCACCCCAACGGGGCTGCTCACGGGGAATTCCTGGGGACCACCCACTCCTGCTGCTCCAGAACGGATGCAAAAGTGGTGGAGCCCCCAGTGGAGGACCCCCTCCACTGCAGCTCACATAAAATGCCGTAACTCGGGCTAGGAGCGTCCGGGAGAGCCGGGCCCGGTACCTATTCGTCCGCCAAGGCAACGCGGAGACCCCACCCCTCATTTCTCACATGCCCCTCTTCTAGCGCCACCTTCAGGCCGATTTTTAAAACACATTTTTGGACACTGCTCCTACACATTGTGCCCTAAAATCACGAAACTCACTACACACTATGTCTACACTCATGTCATCAACATGGATCAGGAAGATTTTGGAAAAACACATTTTTGCCCTATTTGTGGAGATAAGTGATCTACGGTCGCTTATCTCCCGATTAGGGAGTCTTACTGGTTAATATCCCCTGACTATATTTGGATTGGGATCTGAAATACATATTATACCTGACATGAGTCTTTGCCTCCCTCCAGCAAACCAGCACAGATCATGTTTTCTGTGATCCTTCATGGATATGGTTGCAGGATTTGTTGTCGACAACTGGAACTTGGACTTGCTGCAGAGCATGAGGGGCAGCAGAGCGACTGCGGATGGAGTATAGTAGAACAATCTTACCAGTAAGACTCCCTAATCGGGAGATAAGCGACCGTAGGTCTCGCTAGAAGAGGGCCATGTGAGAAATGAGGGGTGGGGTCTCCGCGTTGCCTTGGCGGACGAATAGGTACCGGCCCCGGCTCTCCCGGACGCTCCTAGGCCGAGTTAGGGCATTCTATGTGAGCTGCAGTGGAGGGGGTCCTCCACTGGGGGCGCCACCACTTTTGCATCCGTTCTGGAGCACCAGGAGTGGGTGGTCCCCGGGAATTTCCCGTGAGCAGCCCCGTGGGGGTGGTCATTTGGTCATTTTTGCACATTTGGTATTTTTTTTACACCTGGGGGTCCCCCAGTTACCTGGGGGTCCCCCTGGAACTCCGGGGGTCCTTGGAGGTTGTAGTTTGGCAGGCAAGGAGTTTGTGTGGAAATTTTGGCATGGATCGGGCCAACGGTGGCCGAGATATGAGTAGGGGGAAAGTGTGACGTGTATGTGGTAATGTTTTTACACCTGGGGGTCCCCCAGGGACCTGGGGGTCCCTGGAACTCCGGGTCCCTGGAACTTGTAGTTTGGCAGGCAAGGAGTTTGTGTGGAAATTTTGGCATGGATTGGGGCAACGGTTGTGGATATATGAGCAGGGCAAAAGTGTGACGGACTCACTGACTGACAGACAGCCCGTGGAGCTTTTGATAGTAAATGCGACCTACGGTCGCAATCAACCTGCAGCCTCTCACTATAGTTTTAATCACTTTCAACTTAAATGTTGTATTTAAACTTGGCAGTTTGTCAAAACATTATTCAATGTAATTCTACTGTACATTATATTTTGTCATTGTCGGGTGGAAACCTTGTATGTCCAAAACCATTTTAAAAATTATTTAAACTATTGAAAACAGCCGATCTACAAGCACGAGGCGTTGTGTGCTTGTAGATCTGCTGTTTTCACCACTTTTGTGCGACGGCAATCTACACATTTGAAACTTGGAGATAGGAGGTTTCTGCCCGACAGTGACGATTTACTTTGTTGGCCACCCAGCCCCCAAAATGGAACGAAGGCCGTTCGGGTGTAGTCCCGCTTTTCCCAATGGCCAGCACGTCCCTGGATACTTGCATGCTGCAGACATTCATGATGCCTCTCTTCATATCTGCCAAACACTACATTACATCGCAAAATACCGGTAGGTAAACACTACACAGCATGATGTGTCACTGCAGTTATCCAAGACTATATTGCGGCAATTCAGTTTCGCCATGTTTGTTGTTCTCAAACCTTTTCACATACAGTAGGCTACGTATAGTAACCCCATCTGAAAATGTTTTATGACAGAGACCCACATACACCACCCACAATTTGTGTTGTTAAAATGTAATAACAAGAATGAAAAAAGTAAAAATAAATAAACTAGGGTCCCCTGCCTTTTGTCACATGCAGTTCATTTCCACATATGCCTACATATTAGCCCTCTGCATTCAACCCATCCCATTAGGAGCGGTTTACCAGGGAGCAGTTAAGGGTAAAGTGTCTTGCTCATGTCATGGACAGGGACGTGCAGAGTATGCTAGGTAGGCAGGGGCTGACATTTCTAAAAGGGCCTTTTGGTGAAAATATCGGAAATAGCAGACCTCCAAGCCCACAACGTGTCAAGATGCTTGATACCACACTAAGCATAATCGCAGATGTGGATTACAACATGGATTTCTACACAGAGAAGGCAATTCTTTCAACATAAGATGTTGCATTCAAGTTAAGGAGAGTTTGAACAAGGCAATTCTCTTCAATCCTGCCTTCAGGTATGGCATGGAAAGGGGTGCATTTGCATTTCTTTCACCATAGCATTCATGGTCTGCACTTTTCAGAGACGGATAAAAGGGCAGGGGCTCAAGCCCCCTTTGATGCCCATGTGTGCTTGATCATGGACACTATGACACTAAGCCCCTTTTCAACTGCAGCTTTAGCACCACACCACACCACACCACACCGCACCACATAAAAATATCTACATTTTCCATTACACAAAAGTACCCCTACCGGTAAGAAACAAATTGACCCTTTTAACTGTGATTATAATACAATATAAATTTGTATTACAACTATCCTAATTATATTACACTATAATGGATTAGAACTGTGAATAATACACTATAAAGTATGAATGTACTACTATGATAATTATAATACACTATAATAGATTATAATAGTGGTTATAACACAATAATCTATTATAATGTATTACAACTATATCCTGGTGGTCTAAATGAAAAGTCAGTCATTATGAAGTGTTTGGCCCTGTTTGGCCTAGCTCAGAACTACTCTAGATTGGATACTTTTTAGTACCACGTTTAGTACCACTTTCACACAACTCTACCCAGGTCCTTGTAGTGGAAAACCTGACACAAGTGGGCGGTGTGGAGTGGTGTGGTGTTGGGCCTGTCTGCATCCATTTTATGCCCATATATGGAGATCTCTGAGTCCCTTTTATGCCCATATATGGAGATCTCTGCCCTTCGGGTGGCCAATCGTCTGGTCGGCGAACGGCCTACTCGAGAACGGTGTAAATATGGAATAAATGCCCCACCCTTTAACGCAAACCCCATTTATCTGTTTGCCTGTGTCCATTTATGCCCATATACATGACCTCTAAATTAAATGATATGCATGGAAAATTACCCTATTTGGTTTTACAAAATACCATTTCATGCCAAGTTTTGATTCTAGATAACCTCAGGTTTCCGATGGAACCAACCTTGTCATTCTACCTTGTCGGGCAGGGGGGTAAACGCCTTATGATTCAAAGATAGACAACATTTTGGCAAGGGATAAACGGCCATCACCAATTTCCAAATGGACCCTTGAGCTTTCACCTTGATTTATGTGAATGGAAATGCGTGAAAGCGTCCCCTGTACAGACATGCCAAATTTAGGACAATCTCATGCAGTGTTGGGTAAGAACCATGTCGTTTTTATTACCGTCTTCAATCTCATGCAGTGTTGGGTAAGAAGAACCATGTTGTTTTTTAGTCTTTATAGGGGTGGCATAGCTGAATGGTTAGGAATCCCGCCTGGGGAACCAGAGCCCCTGGTTGATCAATGTTCGATTCCAGGCAAGGGTTCCAATATCCACGTGTGTGGTTTGCCATGATTTAGGACGTGCTTAGCCAAAAATTAGTACCGACCAATCAAACGCTTATTTGTTCATGATGTCATAGACACAGGCACAGACCAATCAAAGTTTAGCCAAAAAAAATAGTACGTCATAGACACAGAGGCCTCCGATTGGTTTGCCTGTCTGTCTTTAGTCAGAAAAGTAGTACTGACCAATGAAACGCTTTGAATTTCAAAATTGTATTAGACTAGAGGTTCACGGGCCTTCGGCCCGCTCACATCTAGAAAAAAAAAAAAGAATGTGATGACCTAACCTCGGTACATAAAACATGAACTGCGGCGTTGGGAAAACGGTTTAAATCGCTTATTTAGTCTCATTAAATTCAGAAAAGCCCCCGGCGGCAGATGCAAGTACTGCATCTTTCCCATTGTAGCAGATACAGGCAACTGCCGCCGGGGAAGTTCCAGTTGAATGGGAAAACATTACAAAACTAGCGATTTAAAGGGCCTACACCATGCTTTTAAAACTCTATTTTTTGAATAAATATATGCTCAAAATTGAGTCTTAGACAGCTCTTAACCCTCAACAAACACTCTGACCATTCCTTTTGTTTCTACTAGCTGTGCTATAATTAGGCTCTCCAGCTGCAATACCAAAACGGCCTTTGTTTGCTCAGGGGCGCATCTAGTGGGGTTTTTCCACCCCTCCCCCCTCCCCTCCTATCCACTCCTCCCCGGACCCAACATTGATAACAAATAATGTTAATATTGGGCCAATACAAAAATAGGATAATGTTGCAGCTCTGATTATAGCCTACTGTAGGCCTATGTTGTATGATATAAGCCTACTGTCAAATGACACAGGGCGACCGTTGCTAGACCAGACATTAGAGAACGTTAATCTACATTAGACAATCAACCCCACCCGCATTGTATTTATGTATAATGTATAAAAATGTATGAAATATAACAGCCCATAAACCATAAAACTGTCTCCGCGACTCACAAATGGGTCCCGATCCAGTGTTTGGGAAACAGAGGGAAGCATCCATTTCATATAATAGTAAAGTACGTTCAGAATCGGCGATCGCTGTTTGGGAACAGTGAGGGGAGAGGCGGGGTGTTTTAGCCCACTCTAGCCGGGGACAGCGAAGGGAAGACCGGGGGTGTGTGTGCCCTCTGTTGCCGGGGATAGTGAGAGGAGAGGCGGGGTGTGGAGCTCTTTCTAGCCGGAGATAGTGAAGGGAGTGGCCAGCTCCCTCTATAGCCGGGGACAGTGATAGAAGAGGCGGCGTGTTTAAGCGCTATAGCCGGGGATAGTGAAGGGAGGACCGGGGTGTTTTAGCTCACTCTAGCCGGGTTCCCAAACTTTTTGACCGCGGGCTCCGGGGCGCTCGCCCTGCTCACGGTAGGGTTGTTCGATATGGCCAAAAAATAAAATCTCGATTATTTTCTCTGAAATCCCGATTTTCGATTTCGATTTCGATTTTTTGTTAAAAGAATAATACATTGTTTCAACTATTTTGTTTTCATTAAAAAAATGCAAGGAAATGTTTTTTTTTTTCATTATTGTTTCATTTTTTGATTTTTTTTATATAGCCAAATAGCAAAATGCAATAAAACAATGAGGGTATTAATAATAATAACTTTAGTTGCGCAACAATCACATACAGAAGTTAACTTAGCGTCCTTAGTGTTTCATTATCAATAGTGAGTGACAAAACAGCCAAAACAAGCCAGCTCTTGGAGGCTGGTGAAACGGGTGAAAAAATAGCTAAGGCCACCCCTGAATTTTGGCTGGCATTTCACCTACCAAAATGTAATTCCTGGCTACGCCCCTGCCCTGCACCACTCATGCACGG
This sequence comes from Nannobrachium achirus, assembly GCF_963921795.1. Classification (NCBI taxonomy): domain Eukaryota; kingdom Metazoa; phylum Chordata; class Actinopteri; order Myctophiformes; family Myctophidae; genus Nannobrachium; species Nannobrachium achirus. The sequence goes on along the minus strand of NC_137831.1, from coordinate 46,301,134 downwards.
AGATGTTGACTGATTGTAAACGGAGGCGAAGCGATTCGCTTCCCGACGCAAAATTAACACAGTGACAGGGACAGTAGGAGTAGACTACAGTCAGTAGGTGGGTAACACAGAATTAATAAGCTTCTTTCAAACTACAACAAGAAGTAAGTTTACCAGCTCAGCAGCGTTTTGTTCTGTTTTCTGCTTGAACCATCGCGAGTGAGCGCAGTGCGGTGGTGAACTCTGCTCAGTCTGACGTGCGCTAAACGCGCATCAAAGAAATGACACATCAGAGAGAAAGTAGGTATTAATTTGGTGTCAGACCTTGTCGTCCTGCTTTAGGAGGACCGGGCTGTGTACTTTTTGCGCGTGCAAGGCTCCAATGAGTAAGAATTTCCCTAATTAAAGTGAAAATCGATTTTACGATTTCCATTTTTTTAAATCGTCCAAAAGAAAAAAAACGGGTTACGATTAAAAATCGATTAATCGAACAACCCTAGCTCACGGTGGACCTCCGTCTGGCTGCGGAGCTCCGCACCCACCCGGCCACCGCGGCTCACTCCGCGGCGAGCATCCACCCGGCCACCGCGGCGAGCATCCACCCGGCCACCGCGGCTAGCTCCGCGGCGAGCATCCACCCGGCCACCGCGGCGAGCTCCGCGGCGAGCATCCACCCGGCCACCGCGGCGAGCTCCGGAGCTCGCCCGCGGGCCGGGGCTGGTTTGTGGGAAAGGTAACTGTCCAAAATTAAATGGTAGGGTTTTGTTCACAGCCACAGACAGGACCATCGCCATTAAAAATAGTTTTTGTTTCCTTGTTAGAAGGGACGAAGCTTGGGTCCTCGCAGTCTATAACGTCACATTTATAGTGCAATCCAGGAACGTTAAGACTTCTCCTTGGACATGTTGATAGCAAAAATGTTGATAGAATAAAAGAAGGAAATGACTCCGTCTACTATACAGGGAGGCAGAGTGAGAGAGCACTGACTGAGCAGCCCCAGAACAGTAAGCCAGCTGCAGATGGAGGTGGAGGCTATTAAAGCAAATTAGAAACAAATGAGGGGCTGGGTACAACAGTAGCTCTGGTTTTTACCCGAAGGGCGGGGGGGGGGGGGGGGGGGGGGGGGGGGATCCGTGTGACGTACCAACTCTCAGGTCCGTTGTTTCATGCCGCAGTTCATGTTTTATGTACCGAGGTTAGGTCATCACAGTCTGGGAGCTCGGAACTACCTTTTTAAGTCCGAAAATTAGTACCAACCAATCAAACGCTTATTTGTCCATGTGTGGAGAGGTTAAAAACTATTAAAAAGGAAAAATTGCCGACAACGCCACCTGGACACTATGGAGCCCAGGACTCCACTTAAAACAACCCAATAAATACACCAAGCAAACAGGTTCTTTAAACCAGGTTTGAGCAGAGTTAAGAAACCAAACCAAGGGTACAAGTAAACAGGGTTTAATGTAATAAAGCAGAATACATAACAGCAAATGACAAATCCCAAACCCCAGGAGTCCTTCAGACAGGCTATCTACCAGTCTGTAATGTCTATCATTGAAGAGTCCATAATGTCCTAATTCGGGGGCAATCAATCCATTGAGGGCGGAGAACAAATAATCAGGCCTAATAATCAGTTATCTCACTCTGTTCTACCCCAGTTTATATTTATTGTGGGCTCACGGAAGGCGAGTCCACCATGTTATTCCAGAGTTTATATACATTTATTTATTGTGGGCTCGCTGAAGGCGAGTCCACCATGTTCTACCCCAGTTTATATTTGTGGGCTCGCTGAAGACGAGTCCACCATGTTCTACCCCAGTTTATATTTGTGGGCTCGCTGAAGGCGAGCCCACCTTTTTCTACCCTAGTTTATATTTGTGGGGCTCGCTGAAGGAGAGTCCACCTTGTTCTACCCCAGTTTATATTTAAGTGTGCCTGCCATGCAATGGCAAAACACTTACTGTAATCCACCATACTTAATTAACTATATCACAATAATAATCTTCCCGTAAATTTTGTCACGTAATAACTGCCCCACGATGTACCCCCAGAATATATACATCAAAACGTGCGGCTCGGCCAGGAATGGGGTGCTATTACTTTTCTTTCCGATCCACGTTACAATGGCGACGTAATTCGCAAAAAACTACGCCCAAAATCCCCATTGACTTTGAATGGGAGACTCGCCACATAACTCTGCCATACTTTTGCCTAGCAACGTGATTTGAACCTTAAAACGCTCACGCGACTTTGGACTTCTTCCTATTGGCTGAGCTTCAAACAGCCGTAAATTCAGTTCACAGCGTGGTACCGCCTCGAAACTTGGCGTGAGTACTTAAATGGCCAATAGGGACGAGCTGTAATGATAAGCCCCGCCCTCTCTGCCTTCCTATTGGCTGAGCTTTAAAATTCTATAACTTCAGTTTGCATCATGGTACGCTCTCAAAACTCGGTGTCTGGACTTCACCGGCCAATAGGGACTTATTACTTAAGCCCAACCCCTCTTATGCTCAGCCCCGCCCCCTCTTCTGATTGGCCGAAACTTTATTTGGCTTTACCTCGTCAAGTGTTTGTCGTACAGACTTGTGGGTGATGTTATTTGACTGGTTTCAGAGTCCTTCAGCTTAATTGGTTTAACTTAGCCCCATCCCCTCTTCTGATTGGCCAAAGCTTTATTTGACCATAACTCCTCTTCCCAACACGTTACTGGTCTCAAACTTGGTGGGTGGTCGCACGCCCCCAACGGCTAACCGCTAATGCTAACCGCTACTTCCACTAATGTTAAAGCTAAAAATGCTAATGCTAACAAATGCTAATGCTAAACAAGCTAATGGTAATAATGCTAATGCTAACAAATGCTAATGCTAATATGCTAATGTTACAAATGCTAATGCTAGCTAATGCTAAAATGCTAATGCTAACACCAACTGCTACACAAGGTTGCACACACTTAGCAGGCTGCAGGCACTCTTAACCGATTTAGTGCCAATCCCGAGAATACTCGTGAAAAGTACTCGAAAAGTACATGGTGCCGATCCCGAATATACTTGTGAAAAGTAATATATTACTGTAACGGCGGGTATCCTACCGAGTACAATGGCGGAAGCTCCGGAGTCCATCTCCGTCGCTGATTCATCATCATCACGGCTCCACGGGCACAAAATAGTAATCCCATAACATTGAGGTGGACGGGGGATCTCATCTTTAATGTCCATTATCTCAAAACTACACTTTAGAAGCGAAGATGGAGGCAGATTGCTCGCTTATAAAGCACATGTTGGAAAGCACGGATCCGATCCAGCATGGCACCACGTAAACACGATCGCTTCCTGTGAATGACGCAATGACGTCAGACCGGAAGTGTTCATGCTATGGACTTCTGGCCTTCAAAATAAGACAACGCTAGTGAATGGGACCGGGGGGAGGCGCACTGGACATGTTAAACCGTTAATTTCAGGAGCACTAAATAGGTTAAAATGTCTTAGAAATGTTCTTTTCACCGCCGTATTTTAAGCTCTCCTCAAGTAGGTCATAGAAATCATTTTGGTGGGCGGTCTATAAACTGTGTCTATAAATCACGTGACGTTTCAGTTTACTGAAATGAAAAAAACCTCTACCACACTCTGTACAGGTAAATGGACCTGCATGAACCGCCATGTCCATGTGTGCATTCAAAGCACGTATTGAACTAAAATCGTTGCTGCAAACTGAGCAAGTAAAGAGGCTTTCGCCTGTATATATGTGCTGTTGCATGTGTCTGTCCAGGCCACCCCCAGTAACAAATGCTTTGCGGCACACATGGCAGGTGAAGAGTTCACCTCTATGAGAGCTCACGTGTTCTTTCAGGAGGCTCCTGTCATCAAACACTTGACTACAGTGGTGACAACAAAAGGGCTTTACACATGAATGACCCCTCATGTGTTTTTGCAGACCACCCAAGAAATCAAAGAATCTCCCACAATCTGTACAACTAAATGGGTTTTCTGCTGCGTGACAAACCAGGTGTTGTCTCAGGTGAAATTTGTAACCAAATACTTTACCACACTCACTACAGCTGAAGGATTCTGAACCTGAATGATTAATCCTCATGTGTTGTTCCAGATCATTCAAGGAAGAACAGACTCTGCCAGACTCTGTGCACTGAGCCCTCGAGGACGGAGTGTGGCACCTCCGTCTTCTCTTTCCTGTCCGAGCCCTCGTGGATGGAGTTTGCTTTGATGATTTCAGGTCCTGGAACATCTTCGAGTTCAGTTTGTTTGAAGCCGACTGGTCTTCCCTCTTCTCCTCCCACCAGCCTTCACGGTCTTCAGATTCAGAACAATGTGAAGGGTGGAGCACATTTATCTGTAGAGGTTCTGCTTTCACACCAAAGCCTTTGCCATCAACTGTACTGCTCACACTTTTTGAACAGGTACGCATGTGCCTCTTCAGACTAAACATTCGACGAAAGACTCTGCCACACTCAGTACAGCTTTTGTATGCGTGAGCCCTCCTGTGTATTTTCAGGTCACTCATATAAAGAAAGCCTTTACCACAATCAGTGCAGACAAAAGGGTTTTCACCTAAATGAGAGCTCAGGTGTTCTTTTAGACGACTCCTGTCATCAAAGACTTGGTCACACTGGTAACAACTAAAGGGCTTTTCTCCTGTATGAAACCCAATGTGTTTTTTCAGACTAGGTATGGAATCAAAGGGTTCGCCACACTCGGTACACCGGCTGGGGTTATCTCCTGCATGGTACCTCACCATGTGATGTTTCAGGTGACTCAAGGAAGGAAATACTTTATCACAGTCACTGCAGCTAAAGATCTTTGTGTGAGAGCGCATGTGTTGTTTCAGATGTCTCCCGTAGTAAAATTCTTGGCTGCATTCTGCGCACGCAAACCGTTTCTCACCTGTATGAACTCTCATGTGCTGTTTCAGGGTTGTCTGGTAAACAAAGACCTTGTCGCAATGTGTGCATTCGAAGGGGCCTTGGCCTCTATGAACTCTCATGTGTTCTCTCAGATGGCTACTGTCACAAAAGACCTGGCTGCACGCTGAGCAAGCAAAGCGTTTTTCATATGAATGAATTAACATATGTTCTTCCAGATATCTCCTGTAACGAAAGGAATGGCTGCAGTCTGTGCAAGCAAAGTTTTTTTTTCGTGGCTGGTCTTCCCTGGTCTCCTCCCGGTCATTTGAAGGGAGGACCTGGTGGTCATGAGCCGGTTGTGATTTCATGTGTTCAGTTGAGGTGCTGGCCAGAGGCTCTGTCTCTCTGTTTTCACCGTCGTCACGTTTTGAATGAGTTTTCATGTGTTTGTTCAGGACACCCCTTTCAGCAAATGCTTTACGGCACACATGGCAGGTGAAGAGTTCACCTCTATGAGAGCTCACGTGTTCTTTCAGGAGGCTCCTGTCATCAAACCCTTCACTACAGTGGTAACAACTAAAGGGCTTTTCACATGAATGACCCCTCATGTGGTTTTTCAGACCACCCAAGTGATCAAAGAATCTCCCACAATCTGTACAACTGAATGGGTTTTCTGCTGCGTGACAAACCAGGTGTTGTTTCAGGTGAAATATGGAACCAAATACTTTATCACACTCACTACAGAAGAAGGATTCTGAACCTGAATGATTAATCCTCATGTGTTGTTCCAGATTATTCTTGGTAAAACAGACAGTGCCACACTCTGTGCACCTCCAGCTTCTATTTCCTGTGTTTGATTTCAGGTCCTGGAACATCTTCGAGTTCAGTTTGTTTGAAGCCGACTGGTCTTCCCTGGTCTCCTCCGACCAGTAATCACCGTCTTCAGTTATGTCAGATTCAGAACAATGTGAAGGGTGGAGCTGGTCTTCACCAGCTGGTTCTGATTTAGGTACAAAGTAGTTTATATACGCTTGTGTTTTCATGTGTTTAGTTGAGGTGCTGGCTAGAGGCTCTGTGTCTCCGTTTTCATTGCCATCATCTTCACGTTTCACTGCTAGTAATGTCAATGTTGACCCAGCAGCCTCCTCTGGTCTTTGAAGTAGCTCCTCCCCATGTTCAGCGGAAACCTCCTCTTTACACACAGGAAAGAGCGAGAGACCTAGGAGGAGGAGAGAAGAGGTAAGGTTAAGTGTGATTCATGATTGCTTCATTTTTTCATATCTTAGACTATGACCTCTTCTCTCTCCGTCAGTGGAGTCTGAGGAGGCATACCGTACATGCATGCAGCATGGCCCCCTTTTTACACAGAAAAAGGTGACTGACCAGAAATGTTTTATAGTCTGTGGTGGTTGCGTCATTCTACAGGTTACAAAATTTGGTGTAACACCGGGTTACCCGTGGTCATCTATTAGCAATATAAGGAGAACCTATTTGTGCACATGTCTTGTTTACATTAATTTACAGTCGCTCACGACATGGCAGGGCTTGAGAGAAGTTCTTTAGTAAGGCTGTGGAAGGATTCACAATATTTTTGGATGTACTGGTGAAAGGATAGATTAATGTCATTACATTATATCCACGTTGAAGCTGCACGAAACCACTAGGGCTGCAAGCGAACCTTCGGGGATTCGAACGTTCGTTCGTTACGTTGGCAATCGAAGTTCTAAATTAATGGGTTCAGGTTTTTTTTTTTTTTTTTACACGAAAAATAATTATCAGAATGTGATAGGCCTATTCAGAATATCACAGATTCGAACGTTCGTTCGTTACGTTGGCAATCGAAGTTCGAAATTAATGGGTTCAGTTTTTTTTTTTTTTTTTTACACGAAAAATAATTATCAGAATGTGATAGGCCTATTCAGAATATCACAGTAGTAGAGATAGCCAAATACGAAATAAGTTAGGCCTACCGGTAAACACTAACAGTTAATGGTGACCGTTATAGTAGTTATAAAATGCACCAGAACAGCTTGGAGCGATCAAGGACCGTGCTTCGCTCCAATTCCGCTCCTGTTTGGGGCCGCGAACCACGCTGTGTGAACCTCGCTGACACACGCTTGATGACAGTAGAGTGAGAGCAGCCGAGCTGGGCATAGACAGACGTGTGAGTGCTCTGAACAGCGAACACCCATCCATGCACCCAAAGATTAAACAGCCTTTCTCCTAAGCATGAGCAAAGATGGATTTTATTGCAACCCCCTAAAGGATCTATAATGCGATTTCTGGGGTTGTTAGACTTGTTACATCGAGACCAGTTCAGCCCGAACGCGACGCGCTCCGACGCTGTCACCAAGTCTAATCATCATCCGTGCAACTCCGCCAGACATTGAGCCTGTTGGTCAACAAACTGCGCAACATTTTCTCCGATTGGGTTGGATTTTCCAAGTGTTAGCCTACGTGTTAATGCGGCCACGCATCCACGCGTTTTCAATGGTTAAAACAGCGCATTTAAAACATTTCCTACACTGTTTTAGCTGGTTGAAGGTACAGTACGTTCGATGGTTCGATTGTCCGAACGTTCGGTTTTTATTCAATTGAACGAACCATCTAAGGTTCGATGGTTCGTTCGGAAAATCCCCCCGAAGTTCGAATCCCTAAAACAGGGCTAGATTACAGCCCTAGAAACCACACAAAACTGACAGCTCCACAACACTCCGGTAGGCTGCACTCTATTTTTATGTTTACCAAACTTCCTCGCAGGTGGGTTTTAAAGTTTGGTAACAGAAAGAGTAAACTAACAAGTTACTTTTCTCAGTGGGTAACATAGTAATGTAACGGATTCGTTTTTAAAGGCAGTAACGATGTAACCTAATGAGTTACTATAAAAAGTAATGATACCCAACAGTGGTGGTCACTCACAGCCTGCCTCAGTCTCAATGCTATTGTCCTCCAGGGTGAAGATTGGAGCCATGCAGCCATCAATCCTCCAGGGGGCAGCAGAGCTCAGGGAGGAGACACAGCCATCATTGTTGGACATCTGACACACACACACACACACACACACACACACACACACACACACACACACACACTGAATATAATAATAACAATAGTTAAGCCGTACACGATAGGGAGTTCCAATAGAAAAATATAAGCCTCGTGTACAATATAGGCTCGAAGTACACGCGAGCGTACACGCCCCCATAGTTATAATGGGGCGTGTACGCTTGCAACAGGGTGTCGTGTACGGCACCTGTGCCGACTACAATTTCCCAATGTAGGGCAGCAGAGAGCCATATGGTCCGTGGTGGTTCTCAAAGTGAGGTCGGGGGACCCTCAGAGGGACACTGTGGGCTTATCAAGTGGTCCGTGGTGGTTCTCAAAGTGAGGTCGGAGGACCCTCAGAGGGACACTGTGGGCTTATCAAGTGGTCCGTGGTGGTTCTCAAAGTGAGGTCGGAGGACCCTCAGAGGGACACTGTGGGCTTATCAAGTGGTCCATGGTCGGTTCTCAAAGTGAGGTCGGAGGACCCTCAGAGGGACACTGTGGGCTTATCAAGTGGTCCGTGGTGGTTCTCAAAGTGAGGTCGGGGGACCCTCAGAGGGACACTGTGGGCTTATCAAGTGGTCCGTGGTGGTTCTCAAAGTGAGGTCGGAGGACCCTCAGAGGGACACTGTGGGCTTATCAAGTGGTCCGTGGTGGTTCTCAAAGTGAGGTCGGAGGACCCTCAGAGGGACACTGTGGGCTTATCAAGTGGTCCATGGTCGGTTCTCAAAGTGAGGTCGGAGGACCCTCAGAGGGACACTGTGGGCTTATCAAGTGGTCCGTGGTGGTTCTCAAAGTGAGGTCGGAGGACCCTCAGAGGGACACTGTGGGCTTATCAAGTGGTCCGTGGTGGTTCTCAAAGTGAGGTCGGAGGACCCTCAGAGGGACACTGTGGGCTTATCAAGTGGTCCATGGTCGGTTCTCAAAGTGAGGTCGGAGGACCCTCAGAGGGACACTGTGGGCTTATCAAGTGGTCCGTGGTGGTTCTCAAAGTGAGGTCGGGGGACCCTCAGAGGGACACTGTGGGCTTATCAAGTGGTCCGTGGTGGTTCTCAAAGTGAGGTCGGAGGACCCTCAGAGGGACACTGTGGGCTTATCAAGTGGTCCGTGGTGGTTCTCAAAGTGAGGTCGGAGGACCCTCAGAGGGACACTGTGGGCTTATCAAGTGGTCCATGGTCGGTTCTCAAAGTGAGGTCGGAGGACCCTCAGAGGGACACTGTGGGCTTATCAAGTGGTCCGTGGTGGTTCTCAAAGTGAGGTCGGGGGACCCTCAGAGGGACACTGTGGGATTATCAAGTGGTCCGTGGTGGTTCTCAAAGTGAGGTCGGAGGACCCTCAGAGGGACACTGTGGGCTTATCAAGTGGTCCGTGGTGGTTCTCAAAGTGAGGTCGGAGGACCCTCAGAGGGACACTGTGGGCTTATCAAGTGGTCCGTGGTGGTTCTCAAAGTGAGGTCGGAGGACCCTCAGAGGGACACTGTGGGCTTATCAAGTGGTCCGTGGTCGGTTCTCAAAGTGAGGTCGGAGGACCCTCAGAGGGACACTGTGGGCTTATCAAGTGGTCCGTGGTGGTTCTCAAAGTGAGGTCGGAGGACCCTCAGAGGGACACTGTGGGCTTATCAAGTGGTCCGTGGTGGTTCTCAAAGTGAGGTCGGAGGACCCTCAGAGGGACACTGTGGGCTTATCAAGTGGTCCATGGTCGGTTCTCAAAGTGAGGTCGGAGGACCCTCAGAGGGACACTGTGGGCTTATCAAGTGGTCCTTGGTCGGTTCTCAAAGTGAGGTCGGGGGACCCTCAGAGGGACACTGTGGGCTTATCAAGTGGTCCGTGGTGGTTCTCAAAGTGAGGTCGAGGGACCCTCAGAGGGACACTGTGGGTTTATCAAGTGGTCCATGGTCGGTTCTCAAAGTGAGGTCGGGGGACCCTCAGAGGGACACTGTGGGCTTATCAAGTGGTCCATGGTCGGTTCTCAAAGTGAGGTACATCCTCAAAGTCCCTCCTTCCCAAACAAAGACGAACCAACCAAGGGTGCACAAGGTGGCTGTGTGCGATGGACTAGAAATATCCATTTAAAACTATTGGTCATGTACACACAAACTAAGGCTCCTGTACACAGTGTTTGGTCTCAATTGTGTGAGCAGCTAAAGGGCAGACAATGGCCTAGAACAACCTAATGGTGCCTATTAAGACTCTAGTACACCCTTTGGCCTCGACAAGCCTGATCATCCTACTATAGCTAGTACCCCCCTCACCAACTTTGTGCTCCCACTTGATAAGCCCAGTGTCCCTCTGAGGGTCCCCCGACCTCACTTTGAGAACCGACCATGGACCACTTGATAAGCCCACAGTGTCCCTCTGAGGGTCCCCCGACCTCACTTTGAGAACCGACCATGGACCACTTGATAAGCCCAAAGTGTCCCTCTGAGGGTCCCCGACCTCACTTTGAGAACCGACCATGGACCACTTGATAAGCCCACAGTGTCCCTCTGAGGGTTCCCCGACCTCACTTTGAGAACCGACCATGGACCACTTGATAAGCCCACAGTGTCCCTCTGAGGGTTCATGTAAAACTACTGACTTTGTACACGCCTGTGTACATTTCCCATAGATTCTATGGGACTTGAACACTTGCTCCTGCCCTTCGTGTACACGGTCTGTGCCGTGTCCCCTCAGAGGGACACTGTGGGCCCCCTGACCTCACTTTGAGAACCGGCCATGGACCACTTGATAAGCCCACAGTGTCCCTCTGAGGGTTCATGTAAAACTTAAAACTATTGCCCGTGTACACAGTGGTTAATCGCATGTGCAAGGATCTACAGAGCTGGCTGGAGCATGGAGCAGCCTGGTGGAGTCTGGTGCAGTCTACCCTGGTCTGGCCTATTCAAGCCAGATCTGGACAGTAATGGCCTGGTGGAGTCATCTAACTACCCCCTTTCCCCGGTCTATACTCCTACTCGGCAGGACTGGGCTGGACTTAGGTTTGCTGGACTCCATTGGGCTCTGGGGGGCTGTATTGGGCTCTGGTGGGCTGTGCTGTTCTGGGCTCTGTTGTGCTATACGAGGCAGTACAATACTAAAGCCTAGACATGTTCATGTAAAACTATTGGCCGTGTACACAAAGTCATGTAAAACTTGCCCGTGTACACAGTGGCTTTTTCCTTGACCTTGCGAGTTAGGAGTGTCGTAGAGACACGAGACCGGGTTTGTTGGATTCAGCGTCAAAAAGTAAGTCAGAATATGTGTCTTTTATCCGAAAGAATGTGTAATCGTGTTGGTGGCGTGCAAATTTCGTGTCTTTTTCGCAATCATAAAGGGTTAAAATTGTCGGAGAGACACGAAACCCATTCCATCGGATCAGGCATCCTTCAAATATGAAAAGTGTTTCCTACGTAAAACAAACGGATTTCTTTAGATTTTTTTATTGATTTTAAGGACAAAAATCCGGGTTTCGGTGTCTTTTTCGCAATCGTAAAGGGTTCAAAGTGTCGGAGAGACACGAAACCCATTCCATCGGATCAGGCATGCTTCAAATATGAAAAGTGTGTCCGGCCTAAAACAAAACATATTTCTTAGATTTTTTTATTCATTTTAAGGACAAAGGGCCCGTTTTGACGCCTAAAACGACCCTTTCCCTTGACCGTTCGAGTTAGGAGTGCCGTGTACACAGGATCTACAGAGCTGGCTGGAGTATGGAGCAGCCTGGTGGAGTCTGGTGCAGTCCTGTGCACCCTGGTCTGGCCTATTCAAGCCGGATCCAGCCTACTGTAGGCTAGTGAAGCCATCCAACCTCTCCACTTCCCTAATCTATTCTCCCACTGTGCTGGACTTGGATGTGCTGGGCTGTGCTGGACTGGACTCTATCAGGCTCTGGTGGGCTGTTTTGGGCTCTGGTGGGCTGTTTTGGGCTCTGGTGGGCTGGGCTGGGCTCTGGTAGGCTATACAGGGCAGTACTGTAGTATAGCCTAGGCATGTTCATGTAAAACTATTGGCCGTGTACACTAAGGCATGACTTCTATGTAAACCATACTATATGGACAGTTTTTTTCTGCATGTCACTATGATGGAAAGCATCTTCAGCCTCACAATAACCATATTGAGTTACCACATGATTTTGTGTGCACGCCACAGCCAATAGTTTTACATGAATATTTCTAAGCTATAGTACAGTACTGCCCCATACAGCCTAACAGAGCCCAGCAAAGCACAGCACAGCCCACCAGAGCCCAATACAGCCCACAGGAGCCCAATAGAGCTCCAGCACACCTAAGTCCAGCCCAGTCCTGCCAAGTAGGAGTATAGACCAGGGAAGGGGGGTAGTTAGATGTCTCCACCAGGCCATTACAGGCTGGACCTGGCTTGAATAGGCCAGACCAGGGTGCACAGCACTACACCAGACACATCACTGTGACATCACAGGTGATATCATAGGTGACATCACCTATTTAAAAGTCCATATATGGGTATTCCCAGAATCCCTTTTATGCCCATGTATGAAGATCCCTGATGTCATTGATATATACTATATCACTGGCCAGATGGCCAAGACATGGCCTGGTTCAGACAGGGATCTCCATGTATGGGCATAAAAGGGATGTACTATATACAGTACATGGATCTCCATATATGGGTAACTGGTCCGATATACATCACTGGCCAAATGGCCAAGAATTGGCGCGACCTTGGCAAGGTCGCATGTCTCCCTGAGGCGTCTTACTAGTAATAAACATTATTTGTAGAGCACCTTTCATGACATGAAATGCTTAACAAGGCTGTACTTGGTCTCCACTTATGTTTTACTTCTACATCAAACCTCTTTGCCTAAAATAGCCGGACTGCAAGCTCAAGCTTGTAGATCTGCTATTTCCCTCAGAATAGGGGTGTAATGTACACCGTTCCCGTCACACAAAGATTCTGTTACAACAGAACTAAAGACGTTCCTATCACACATTCTGTTACAACAGGGCCCCCTGCAGTAGCTCTGAGGACCCCCTAGGGGTGCCGGACCCCCTATTGAAGACCCCTGACCTATCCCATAAATGGTAAATGGTGCATTTATATAGCACTTTTATCCAAGGCACTTTACATAGATTGTGCACTACATTCACCCATTCACACACACATTCATTACATTCACCCATTCACACACACACATTCATACAGCGATGGCAGAGGAAACCATGCTTGGCACCAACCTGCTCATCAGGAGCAGTTAGGGGTTCAGAGTCTTGCTCAAGGACTCTTCGACATTAACTCAGGGGGAGCCCGGGATCGAACTGGGAACCCTTCGTGTTCTAAAGACGGACCAACATACTATTATGAGTGTGGGCAGATGTAAACAGGCATACAAGACAACACTATGTGGTGTTTCTAGTTCATGGCAGGGCCGCTCCATTTGGTTCCATTAGTATACTCTGAGTTACATATACCCATATTAGGGTCCATTTGGTTCCATTAGTACACTCTGAGTTACATATACCCATATTAGGGTCCATTTGGTTCCATTAGTAGGGTCCATTTGGTTCCATTAGTACACTCTGAGTTACTTATACCCATATTAGTGTCCATCTACACCAGAACATGCCTAGGCTATACTACAGTACTGCCCTGTATAGCCTACCAGAGCCCAGCCCAGCCCACCAGAGCCAAAAACAGCCCACCAGAGCCTGATAGAGTCCAGCACAGCCCAGCACATCCAAGTCCAGCACAGTGGGAGAATAGATTAGGGAAGTGGAGAGTTTAGATGGCTTCACTAGCCTACAGTAGGCTGGATCCGGAGCAATAGCTTGTAGATCGGCTAATTGAGTATTTTCCATATTTCTTTTCCCGGTGGCGCTGGGGTCCCTGGGGGTCCCTGGAGCTCCAGGGGTCCCTCGGGGCCCAGGCGGTGGCCCTGCCGCCGGGGACCCCCTGGGTGCCGTCCCCGTCTCTCCCGGTCGCTCCGGGCCGAGTTAAAGCCTTTTTAGCAGACTGCAGTTGCAGGGGTCTGCCACTAGGTGGCGCTCTATGAACGGCCGTCTCCGGGCCGCCGAGGCGGACGCGTGGGTACCGGCCCCAGCTCTCCCGGTCGTTCCTAGATCGAGTTACAGCATTTTATTTGCGCTGCAGTGGCGGGGGGTCCTCCACTAGGGGCGCGACCTGGTGCGTCGTTCCGGAGCACCAGGAGTCGTGGTCCCCGGGAATTCCCTGTGAGCATCCCCTTTGGGGGGATCATTTGGTCATTTTTTAGCTTTTTGGCGGTGGTCCCCGGGGGTCCCCGGAACTCCAGGGGGTCCCTGGCTACTCTGCAGTCCCAGGCCGAGGCCCCAAAGTCGGACAGGAGCGGAGGTGGTCCCTGATCGGTAGTCCCCGGACTCTGCAGTCCGAGGCCAAGGCCCCAGAAACCCCTCAGGGACCCAGAGAGGTCCCCGAACCACACTTTGGGAACCAGCCAAGGACCCCTTTGAAACCCTGTAAGGCCCCCCAGAGGTCCCCGAACCACACTTTGGGAACCAGCCATGAATGTACTAGGCTGTTGTGAACCAGCCATGGAAACCCTGGGGGTCCCCAAACCACACTTTGGGAACCAGCCAGGGACCCCCTGGAAACCCGGGGTCCCCACCAGGCTGCTCAAGGCTCCCGCCAGTCCTGTAGCTCCTCGTTGATGGGATTATCCACTGTGTACCCTAGTTTCTACATGCCTTAGTGTACACGGCCAATAGTTTTACATGAACATGCCTAGGCTATACTACAGTACTGCCCTGTAAGTTAGGCGATGTGCATATGCTATTCCTTTGGTCTTGGTTGCAAACACACCAACAAAACACAGTAAGTCCAAATGGAAAACAAACACACTTTGCTCTGAGCTCAGACATGCTTCTCTCCTAGTGAACTCCAAAGAAAGACTGAGGCCACTTGGCAGGAGGCACTGATCAAAAGACAGGCACTAATTGACCACACCTGGCTTGGTGACCTGATTGGTAGGCAGGTGATGGTTGGTGTAGTAGTGTGTTGACAGCAAGGCTTATACAGGCCAACCAAACTGTGTCCCTGGCAGGTGCTTGTAGATCTGCGAGGTGCTTGTAGATCTGCTGTATTGGGTTGAGCCCCCCTCACCCAAAAAATATTTATGGAATAAATACATTAAATATATATGAATACGTGAAGGACAACTGCCTACATGCGGCTTACTTTGAATATGGATGGACAGAAGTTTTAGATTTTTACAATATGTTTGGAGCGATTTATTACAGATTTTATGCCCCTCACAAGTTTGGATCATGCACTGTACACGGGCAATAGATTGTGATTCTGTCTGTACACGGTGGGCTGTTCCAATAGCTTTGAAAATAGCCTGCCACACTGTGGAAATGTGCTTGAACTGCAAGATTCCTAGCAGTTATAATAAGGAACACATAAAAAGGAATAAAAGATCATCCAGAGAGCTGATGGGCGATCAAGTGGTGTCCATACGTAGATGGGGTCCCAGAGAACATGCAAAGCCCACCCCCTTATTTTTCACGCCCACAGGATCCATATGGTGGGCCATGGAAATTTGGTGCGGTACACCAGCAATAGCACTGGTTGTCGTGTACGCAAATATCGATAGGGGTAATAATAATAATAATAATTAAAGCTGCAAGCAGCAATGACCGGGCCCTCGCAGCTCTACCCATGTCACAAGGGGCAGCAGCCAATCAGAAGAGGGGGCAGGGCTAGTTAAACCAATTAAGCTAAAGGACTCTAAATCAAGTCATATGACACAACCTACACATCTGTACGACAAATGGTTCACGAGATATAGAGGCACTTCCTGTTTGGCAAAAGAAGCGCCAATTAAGGTTAAGGACTCTTAATCAAGTCATTTGACACCATCCACACGTCTGTATGACAAACGGTTCATGAGATATAGAGGCACTTCCGGTTTGGCGAAGGGCACTTCCTGTTTGGCGCAGGAGGCGCCAATTAAGGTTAAGGACTCTTAATCAAGTCATATGACACCAGCCACGAGTCTGTACGACAACCGGTTCATGAGATATAGAGGCACTTCCTGTTTGGCGAAGGGCACTTCCTGTTTGGCGAAGGAGACGCCAATTAAGGTTAAGGACTCTTAATCAAGTCATATGACACCAGCCACGAGTCTGTACGACAAACGGTTCATGAGATATAGAGGCACTCCCTGTTTGGCGAAGGGCACTTCCTGTTTGGCGAAGGAGGCGCCAATTAAGGTTAAGGAGTCTTAATCAAGTCATATGACACCAACCACGAGTCTGTACGACAAACGGTTCATGAGATATAGAGGCACTTCCTGTTTGGCGAAGGGCACTTCCTGTTTAGCGAAGGAGACGCCAATTAAGGTTAAGGACTCTTAATCAAGTCATATGACACCAGCCACGAGTCTGTATGACAAACGGTTCATGAGATATAGAGGCACTTCCTGTTTGGCGAAGGGCACTTCCTGTTTGGCGAAGGAGACGCCATTTAAGGTTAAGGACTCTTAATCAAGTCATATGACACCAAACACGAGTCTGTACGACAAACGGTTCATGAGATATAGAGGCACTTCCTGTTTGGCGAAGGGCACTTCCTGTTTGGCGAAGGAGACGCCAATTAAGGTTAAGGACTCTTAATCAAGTCATATGACACCAGCCACGAGTCTGTACGACAAACGGTTCATGAGATATAGAGGCACTTCCTGTTTGGCGAAGGGCACTTCCTGTTTGGCGAAGGAGGCGCCAATTAAGGTTAAGGAGTCTTATTCAAGTCAT
This sequence comes from Nannobrachium achirus, assembly GCF_963921795.1. Classification (NCBI taxonomy): domain Eukaryota; kingdom Metazoa; phylum Chordata; class Actinopteri; order Myctophiformes; family Myctophidae; genus Nannobrachium; species Nannobrachium achirus. The sequence continues at coordinate 46,284,515 of NC_137831.1, read as the reverse complement.
ATGACACCAACCACGAGTCTGTATGACAAATGGTTCATGAGATATAGAGGCACTTCCTGTTTGGCGAAGGGCACTTCCTGTTTAGCGAAGGAGACGCCAATTAAGGTTAAGGACTCTTAATCAAGTCATATGACACCAGCCACGAGTCTGTACGACAAACGGTTCATGAAATATAGAGGCACTTACTGTTTGGCGAAGGGCACTTCCTGTTTGGTGCAGGAGGCGCCAATTAAGGTTAAGGAGTCTTAATCAAGTCATATGACACCAACCACGAGTCTGTACGACAAACGGTTCATGAGATATAGAGGCACTTCCTGTTTGGCGAAGGGCACTTCCTGTTTAGCGAAGGAGACGCCAATTAAGGTTAAGGACTCTTAATCAAGTCATATGACACCAGCCACGAGTCTGTATGACAAACGGTTCATGAGATATAGAGGCACTTCCTGTTTGGCGAAGGGCACTTCCTGTTTGGCGAAGGAGACGCCATTTAAGGTTAAGGACTCTTAATCAAGTCATATGACACCAAACACGAGTCTGTACGACAAACGGTTCATGAGATATAGAGGCACTTCCTGTTTGGCGAAGGGCACTTCCTGTTTGGCGAAGGAGACGCCAATTAAGGTTAAGGACTCTTAATCAAGTCATATGACACCAGCCACGAGTCTGTACGACAAACGGTTCATGAGATATAGAGGCACTTCCTGTTTGGCGAAGGGCACTTCCTGTTTGGCGAAGGAGGCGCCAATTAAGGTTAAGGAGTCTTATTCAAGTCATATGACACCAACCACGAGTCTGTATGACAAACGGTTCATGAGATATAGAGGCACTTCCTGTTTGGCGAAGGGCACTTCCTGTTTAGCGAAGGAGACGCCAATTAAGGTTAAGGACTCTTAATCAAGTCATATGACACCAGCCACGAGTCTGTACGACAAACGGTTCATGAAATATAGAGGCACTTCCTGTTTGGCGAAGGGCACTTCCTGTTTGGCGCAGGAGGTGCCAATTAAGATTAAGGACTCTTAATCAAGTCATATGAAGCCAGCCACGTGTCTGTACGACAAACGGTTCATGAAATATTAGTCTCGCGTAGCCAGACACCTATTCCACAATCTCTGAATGCTATATTATAGATATTATATATATATAGGCATACAAACCGGAATAGAAATGATGAGTGCGAGATGAAAAGGAAGTGAAGCCTCCTCGTCACTTCCGTTTCAGTCTCACATCGCACACATTTATCATTATATAAATAAAAATCATATAAGCATGTTTAGCTTGCTGCTTAGCAGAAATGACATTTTTTTTTTTTTTTTACAAATCTCTTTATTCATTTTTTTGGCAGGAGTATTAGAAGGCATCATAATAGGTAATGTCACAAATGTAAACTGCACTTATTTTTTACAAATTCAACATCAAAAGTCAGTGTATACAGATTCAATAAAATAAAGAGAACACACAAAACATGAAACAAAAAACATACAGTCGCAAAATCCCATTCACACTTTCAACCAAGACAGGACAAAGACAGAGGGAAAGACACGAGGATGGGAGGGGGGGGGGGGGGGGGGAGTCTCTGCTCAGGCTAATTGTTAGGTTTGTTTGTGATTGTGAGAGTGCCGATGTAATCCAGCACGGGCTGCCACGTTTTGTGGAAGGATTCCAAGGAACCTCTGAGGGAGAATCTAAGTCTTTCAAGTTTGATACAGTATAGAATTTTGTGAATCCATCTGTTGTGTGTTGGGGGAGATGGATGTATCCAATTGAGGAGTATCAATCTTCTTGCTAACAGAGTTGTAAAGGCTATTACTCGTCCTAGATAGGAAGGTAAGTTAGAGATTCCGAAAAGGGCAAAATGGGGTCGGGAACAATTTGCATGTTTAATGCCCTTCCCAAGGTATTAAATATTGCTGTCCAAAACCCTGACAGTTTGGGGCAGGACCAAAACATATGCATGTAATCTGCAGGCGACTGTTTACACCTATTACATGCATCCGACCTCTCAGGATATATCCTGGCTAGTTTTGCATTTGTGTAGTGGACTCTATGTAGGAGCTTGCATTGCAGAAGTCTATGTTGTGCACAATGTATGTGTACCGAGTCTAAAATCTCATCCCATTGCTCATCAGACATAGTAACCCCGAGGTCCTGGTCCCAAGCGGCCCTTAAGGAGTCAAGACGAGTATAATTGAATTTAGAGATGTCATCGTATATAATCGAAATTAGACTTTTTTGACCAGAATCAAGCGTCAAGAGTGAATCAAACGCGGTTGCCGGTGGGCGGTTAGGAAACTGGGGGTACTTATTTCTAATGAAATTCCTAATTTGGAAGTAACGAAATAAATGGGAATTAGGAAGATTGAAGTTAGTTATTAGTTCTGCGAATGAGGAAAAAATACCATTAGTGTAAAGGTCATTGATAGTTTGTAAGCCCCTATTAGACCAGATCTTAAAGGCTGGGTCGGTGCATGACGGAAGAAATAGATGGTTACAGTGTACTGGGGCTAGTCTAGATGTTGTGTGGAGGCCAAATTGTTTCCTGAACTGAGACCAAATTTTAAGGGAATTTATGACTATCGGGTTTTTGGAGACCTGCTTAACCTGAGTTGGCAACTGAGAGCTAACCACTGACCAGAGCGAGAAGCTCGAGGAGGATGCCTCCATCTGAGCCCATAGGGGCGGGGAGCCCTCAGGTAGAGTGGTATTCCAAAATAGAATTTTGTTTATGTTGGAGGACCAATAGTAAAAACGAAAACTGGGAAGCGATAGCCCACCCTCTGACCTAGAAAGCTGAAGGACCTGTAACTTAATGCGTGCTCGCTTATTACTCCATAGGAAGGATCTTATAATCTGGTCAAGCTTAGTAAAAAAATATTTATTTATGAAAACTGGGACATGTTGAAATGGATATAAGAATCGGGGGAGTATGACCATCTTAATCAAATTAACCCGTCCCAATAGAGAAAGAGGTAGAGATGACCACCGAGCCAACTCTTCCTTACTGTTATCAACTAATGGGCCGAAGTTCTTGGCAAAGAGAGCAGCAAATGTCTTAGTTACGAGGATTCCCAGATACTTAAACCCCTCTGTGACTTTCTTAAAAGGGAAGAGAGATTGGGGGAGTGCATCAGCAGAGGCATTAACAGACATATATTCGCTTTTTTGTAGATTAAGTTTATAACCCGAAAGAGTCTTAAATTGTTCTATGATACGCAGAATAATAGGGAAAGATGCCGCTGGGTTAGAGACATATAGTAAAAGGTCGTCCACATAAAGGGAGAGCTTATGCTCTGTACCAAAACGTGAAATCCCCTGAAAGCCCTCCTCTGCACGTAGCCACAAAGCCAAAGGCTCAATGGCGAGCGCAAATAAGAACGGAGACATTGGGCATCCCTGTCTATTCCCACGGGAGAGAGAGAACTGACCGGACTTCACACCATTGACATTAACAGAGGACACTGGAGATGTGTACATAAGCTGCACCCATTTTATAAAGTCAGGGGGGAAAGCAGAAATGACATTTTAAAATATATTTTCTTGAACGGTAATGCCCGTTTCCATTACTCGCCGTTCGGGTGCTGCTGTTCCGGACTCTACATAGCATTCAGAGATTGTGGAATAGTTGTCTGGCTACGCGAGACTACTTCCGCTTCATCTCGCACTCATCATTTCTATTCCGGTTTGCCAGACTGTATGCCGGGAGCATTTGACCAAATCGCGGAGGCAACAGTCTGGCCATGCGAGACTAATGAAATATAGAGGCACTTCCTGTTTGGCGAAGGGCACTTCCTGTTTGGCGAAGGAGGCGCCAATTAAGGTTAAGGACTCTTAATCAAGTCATATGATGCCAGCCACAAGTCTGTGAGACAAACGGTTCATGAGATATAGAGGCACTTCCTGTTTGGCGAAGGGCACTTCCTGTTTGGCGAAGGAAGTTTGATGCTTCACCACGGTCACGCCGTTTTACGAAAACTCACGATTTTGATAACTTTTCATCGTTAAGGTGTCTTGTGTACGCTGAGCGTATTCGAAATTGATCCGATTAAAGCCCTAGGAGGAGTTCGTTAAAGTGATCCCTGACTAATACGACAAATATGTCTTAATACATTATAATTAAATGTGCCTGCCATGCAAAGCAATGGCAAAACACTTATTGTAATCCGCCATACTTAAAGGGGCACTCCACCACTTTTCAACCTATGTTCATATAATTGGTCCTCACTCAAAAATAGCTTTTCTTTTTTTTTTCTCAGAGGAGGACTGTGGGCTGGTCAGAAACCCATAGTCTTGTGACATCATCAATTACCAATCCAGCTTATAGAAACTGCAGGCTTTCTATTCCTGCAATTTTAAAGTGGAAGCCATTGTTCTCGCGATATTAAAAATCTAAATATTTTTTTCAAAAATATTGATTAAAATTTTTTTTTGGAAAATAATGATGTCACAAGACTATGGATTCTGAACTTCCCACAGCTTTCCTAGGAGACTTGGACTGAGTAGAAAAAAATTGTGATATTTTACCATGAACATTAGTGAGGACCTATTATATGAAGACAGGTTGAAAAGTGGTGAACTACTCCTTTAAGTAAGTACATAATGTCGCCACAAAATTTCGGCACGTAATAAGTGCCGCACGATTTACGCCACCGCCGCAATATATACATCAAAACGTGCGGCTCGGCCGGGAATGGGGTGCTATTACTTTTCTTTCCGATCCGCGTTACCATTGCGATGTAATTCGCAAAAAACGACGCCAAAAAACCCCATTGACTTAGAATGGGGGAAACTTCGGCACGTAATAACTGCCGCACGATTTACGCCACCCCCGCAATATATACATCAAAATGTGCGGCTCGGCCGGGAATGGTGTGCTATTACTTTTCTTTCCGATCCGCGTTACCATGGCAACGTAATTCTCAAAAAACTACGCTCAAAAACCCCCATTGACTTTGAATGGGGGACTCAGAAACAGAAACAGAAACTTTGGCGCCACATAACTCTGCCATACTTTTGCCTAGCAACGTGATTTAAACTTTAAAATGCACACAGGGATGAGCTGTAATTGATTAAGCCCCGCCCCCTCTATAACAGGAAGTGCCCTTTGCCAAACAGGAAGTGCCTCTACATCTCATGAACCGTTTGTCGTACAGACTCGCGGCTGGTGTCATACATTTTTTTTTTCTCAAAAATGTTTTTTTCTCAAAAAAACATTTTTCTCAAAAAAATGTTTTTCTCAATTTTTTTTTTCTCAAAAAATATTTTTTTTCTCAAATTTTTTTTCCTCACAATTTTTTTTTCTCAAAAAATGTTTTTCTCAAAAAAAATTTTTTTCTCAAATTCTTTTTTCTCAAAAGATTTTTTTTCTCAAAAAAATTTTTTTTTCTCAAATTTTTTTTAATTTTTTTTTCTCAATTTTTTTTTCTCAAACATTTTTTTTTCTCAAAAATTTTTTTTTTCTCAAATTTTTTTTCTCAAACATTTTTTTTCTCAATTTTTTTTTTCTCAATTTTTTTTTTCTCAAACATTTTTTTTGAGTGCCCCCTACCAAACAGGAAGTGACTTTTTATCTCGTGAACCGTTTGTCGTGCAGACGCGCGGGTGGTGTGAAATGACTTGATTAAGAGTCCTTAACCTTAATTGGGGCCTATTTTGCCAAACAGGAAGTGCCCCTCACCAAACAGGAAGTCACCCTATATCTCATGAATTGTTTGTCGTACAGACGCGTGGGTGGCATCAAATGACTTGATTAAGAGTCCTTAACCTTTAATGGGGCCTATTTCGCCAAACAGGAAGTGCCCCTCACCAAACAGGAAGTGACCCTTTATCTCGTGATCCGTTTGTCGTACAGACATGTGGGTGGTGTCATATGAAGAACCATAATGTTAAAGCTTATGCAAAAAATGCTAATGTTAAAAAATGTAACGCTAATGCTAACACCAACCGCTACACAAGGTTGCACAGACTTAGCGAGCTGCAGGCACACTTAAAATTTCTTGGAAATTTTCTTTTCTAGTTGTCCTCTATAATTACAATGTCAAATTAAAAACACCTTAAATATTTTATTTCTTCTAGAAATAGCTAATCTTTCACTCAGTAGGGGAAATGCCTGTCGCAAGTTGATGATGTCATAAATGTCATGTGTCATTTTTATGGCATGCATGTGCAAAAAAAACAAAACACAAACACATTTGAAATATTGATTTGATGCTCATATTAACCATAGGAAGTATTACGTTTGTTTTTATTTTCACATGCATGCCATAAATTCCATAGGGATAGATCACACTTGACATTTATGACATCATCAACTTGCGACGGGCATTTCCCCATTGAGTGAAAGATTAGCTATTTCTAGAATAAATAAAATAATTGAGGTGTTTTTAATTTTACATTGTAGTTATAGAGGACAATTATAATGTATTAAGGCATATTTGTCGTATTAGTCAGGGATCACTTTAAAGTACGACACGTGAAAACGGCCAAAAATACGCCAAAATGCGACAAATTTGTCAAAATGGCTGACTTCCTGTTTGGTTTCGGACATGGCGCCAAGAGACTTTTTTGTGAGTCCGGACATGATACAGGTGTCTACCGACTTTCGTACTTGTAGGTGAAACCGTATAGTGGGGCTTGAGGCACGAAGTTTTGTAGGGGGCGCTATTGAGCCATTAGGCCACGCCCCTTTTAGTTTTTTTTTTATTACGTAAATGTTCGCCACTTGTGATGTATGTGCATGTCGCGATTCATTCGGCGGAAGAATAATCTTTGCAATTACAATAGGGTCCTCACACACTGTGTGTGCTCGGGCCCTAATAATCTTTGCAATAACAATAGGGTCCTCTCACACTGTGTGCTTGGGCCTTAATTAAGGACAAGGAAAACAGGTCAAATGTCAACACCCAGAAGTTTGTACGACATATGGTTGAGTAATAGCCAAAAAAAGGAACAATCAAGTATCGACCAATCAGAAGAGGGTCACTTCCTGTTTGGCGAAGGAAGTTTGACGCTTCACCACGGGCACGCCGTTTTACGAAAACTCACGATTTTGATAACTTCTCATCGTTAAGGTGTCTTGTGTATGCCGAGCGAATTTGACGTTGATCCGCTTTCCCCTTAGGAGGAGTTTGTTTAAGTGCGACACGTGAAAACGGCCCAAAATGCGCCAAAATGCCACAAAGAAGTCAAAATTGCTGACTTCCTGTTTGGTTTCGGACGTGGCGCCAAGAGACTTTTTTATGAGTCTGCACAAGTTAAAGCTGTGTACCGATTTTCGTACTTAGGTGGCCAAGGATCGACCAGCCTGGAGAGGAAAGGTCCAGGAGGGTGCAGTTCTCTCTGTGAGAACAGCAGAAGATCATGTGCCATGCTGAAGAGGCAGCGGCGCAAGGCCAAGAAAGAAACTGTGCCTGCCCCTCAGGGCTCTGCATCCTCTCTGGCCCTGACCTGTCCCGTGTGCCACAGGGAATTCCGCACTAAAATCTGTATTTTTAGTCATCTGCGCACTCACCAAAAGCCTACAAACTGAGACGTGCCATGGTCATCATCAACTCTGATGGACGAACAAGGACTTGTAGGTGAAACCATATAGTGGGGCTGTTGCGTTGAAATATTGTAGGGGCGCTGTTGAGCCATTAGGCCACGCCCCCTTTAATTTTTTTCTAAATACGTAATTTTTCGCCACTTATGATGTACATGCAAAGTTGCGCAACTTTTGGAGTACATTTGGTGCCTCAAAAAACGCAATTCATTCGCCGGAAGAAGAGAAATAATCTTTGAAATTACAATAGGGTCCTCACACCACTGTGTGGTGTTCGGGCCCTAATTAAAGCTGCAAGCAGCGATCACCGGGCCCTCATAGCTCTACCCACGTCACAAGGGGCAGCAGTTACACTATTACACTTATTGCCCTATTACACTATTACACTTATTACACTATTACACATATTGTGCTATATCACTATTACACTTATACACAATTACACTATTACACTTATTGTGCTATTACACTATTGCACTATTATACTTATTACACTATTACACTATTACACTTATTACACTATCACACTATCACACTATTAAACATATTACAATATTAGACTATTACACTTGTTACACTATTAAACTATTACACTATTAAACTTTTACACTATTACACTTATTACACTATTACACTTATTACACTTATTACACTATTACACTATTACACTATTACACTATTACACTATTACACCAATAAACGTATTGCACTATTACACTATTACACTATTAAACATATTACAATATTAGACTATTACACTTGTTACACTATTAAACTATTACACTATTAAACTTTTACACTATTACACTTATTACACTATTACACTATCACACTTATTACACTATTACACTTATTGCGCTATTACACTATTACACTTATTACACTACTACACTACCAGTAAGACTCCCACTTATCTCCACAAATAGGGCAAAAATGTGTTTTTCCAAAATGTTCCTGATGGTGGCGTTAGATGGGACAGATGCGTTTTGATTACATGGAGATACTGTGCGATTTGTGTGATTTTAGGGCAAAATCTGTAGGAGCAGTGTCCAAAAATGTGTTTTAAAAAATCGGCCTCCAGGTGGCGCTAAATAGGACAGATCCATGTAGACATACTGTGTACCGATTTGCGTGATTGTAGGGCAAAATCTGTAGGAGCAGTGTCCAAAAATGTGTTTTTAAAAATCGGCCTGAAGGTGGCGCTATATGGGACAGATTCATGTTGATGAGATGAGTGTAGACATACTGTGTAGCGATTTGCGTGATTTTAGGGCAAAAAATGTAGGAGCAGTGGCCAAAAAAGGTACCGGCCCCGGCTCTCCCGGACGCTCCTAGCCCGAGTTACGGCATTTTATGTGAGCTGCAGTGGAGGGGGTCCTCCACTGGGGGCGTCACCACTTTTGCATCCGTTCTGGAGCACCAGGAGTCGGTGGTCCCCGGGAATTCCCCGCGAGCAGCCCCATTGGGGTGGTCATTTGGTCATTTTTGCACATTTGGTCATTTTTTACACCTGGGGGTCCCTGGAGCTCCGGGGGAGTTTGGCAGGTAAGGAGTGTGTGTGCAAAATTTGGCATGGATCGGGGCAACGGTTGCGGAGATATATGAGCAGGGTAGAGGTCTTCACGGGTCCAATTTTAACTACCCGAACCCAAATGGACCCGGGGAAAATGGAACCGGACCCATTTGGACCCGTCTATAATTTGGGATTTCAGAACCGTTACCCGTCTCGCCCCGAAACGTGACAGACCCGGTCCGACGGCCCGTACTATTAATATGCAAATTGGATCCGATACCCGCCCAGAATGAGAGGTCCGAGACCCGAACCTGTGGCCCCGAATGCCAACGTTATTATATTAAGAGTTGTATGAGACTACTTTCTTACCTAAACGTCGCCATGGTAATGGTTGCAGTACTGCTGCTGCGTTCAGCCATGCTGCGCGCCTCTCCTCACAACAAGATGTTTTCCCAGTACAGTAAGTCAATCATTGCGGACAGTTTGTAAATACAAATAAATCCATGTTTTCTTTATTCCTTCTTCTCTGGCTAGCCAATGCTAATGCTATCATTTTCTGTCGCATGTGTTGTTGTTGTTTATAGTCTGCTTTGAAGTTTCCATTATATGCTTTGCAGAGCATGACAAAACGCGATGACAACTCCATTGTGAACCACAAACCAACACGTTACGTTAATATCACATCTTTGATAATAATAATATAACTGCCCCAGACACGCAGACAGTGTCTCCTCTAAACAACTTCATTTCACTATCTAGGCTTAAGATTACATGCTGTATCATTTAGGGCCATCTGGTGGCGAAATCGTTGTAGTGCACCTGGGCACATATTATTTTCAATTTCGGCTGACTCGGCTCCCCTCGGGGATCAGGAACCGGCGATTTCACTATCAGATACCCAGGACCCGGGACATACGGCGGCGGCTCCGACCCGGCCCCGACCTCACTGCACATAAACGGCCCCGTTACCCGGTTCGGGGCGGTTCGGACCCCGGGTAATTTCGGACCTCGGGTGGATCCGAAGACCTCTAGAGCAGGGCAAAAGTGTGACGTGTGACAGACTGACTGACTGACGGACGGACGGAAGGACGGACTGACAGCCGGTGGAGGTTTGGATAGTATAGGAGTGCAAGTAACTGCGACCTTACTTATTACTGTTGAGCCATTAGGCCACGCCCCCTTTAGATTTTGTTTTTAAATACGCCAATTTTCGCCACTGTGTGTGAAAAGTTGCGCAATTTTTGGAGTACGTTTTGTGGCTCAAAAACACAATTTATTTGGGGGAATAAGAAGAAGAAGAATCTTTACGATTACAATAGGGTCCTCACACCATGTGTGGTGCTCGGGCCCTAATAAGAATAATCTTTACAATTACAATAGGGTCCTCACACACTGTGTGTGCTCGGGCCCTAATAATAATAAAAAGCCTATTTGCCGGCTCAAAATTACCTACTATTTCCGGTCATGACTAATATGGCTGTTTGAAAAACATTTGTCTTTAACCCTTTTAATACTGCCTACCCTTGTGTGCCAGTTAAAAACTTCAGGCCACTGTGATCCTGGCAGGACCAGTTGGATCTTATGGAGGAGTTTGTGGGGGAAACCAAAAAAGAAGGGAATGACAGTAATCCGGGAAAGTGGGAAGTGCTTGGAAAGTGGGAAGAGTGGACCAGGATTGCGTCACTGTTGAGAGTGAGGGGCAAAGGCGGTTTATATTTCGGATGCGGGAAGAGGGAAACTGAGGGGCTGTCTATGGTGAGGGTGAAACTGGGCTGCTCGTGCTCGGTCAGTGTGGATTTGGAGCCAATGAGGACAACTTCAGTTTTGTCACTGTTTATTTTGAGGAGATTGAAGTGAACGAGGATTTCAAGTGATTTTATTTGGTTAAAATATAGCCGAATTTCCATACCAGTTTTTAGCCCGACACTACACGACACCACATTTTCATATGTAGGTTTTCCACTACAGTACAGTATCCCCCCCCCCCACTACCCTCCTCCCCTCCCGAAAGAAATCGACACTCCTTTCTTCAACATATGGATCTAGGATCTTTCTCTGTAAACACAACGGAGACGCTAACTTGCGCTAATTATTTTTAGAGATGTGGTGGACAATGTTTTAGATGCCACACACTCACACAGGTCTTCATCGAGTCTTTACAACTATAGCGACGACTAACGTCGGGGTGAACATGGTCAAATAATAACTTCATTGGCCAAACTACACAAAGAAGTAGGACTTTCCTGTTTGGATGTATGGGGCTGTCAGAAAGGCCAGAAAGTAGTTTTTTGCCACTCAGTAGGTGTTCTCGCATAACATCATCATCATCATAACAGGGTATGATGATGATGATGTCACACATACCCTCTATTGCAGGGTTCCCCAATAGGCGGCCCACGGGCCATTTGCAGCCCGCGGGGGGCTACTGTCTGGCCCCCACCAACCCCAATAATAATGGTGGTATAAGAGCAGCAACAACACTAGTATATCGTCGTTGTCGGGTGGAAACCTCCTATCTCCAAATGTGTACATTCTTTCGCAAAGTAAAGCCCTGCTTCATCATACAAGGCCGTCTCACAAAAGTAGTGAAAACAGCAGATCTACAAGCACACAACTTGTGTGCTTGTAGATCTGCTGTTTTCACTAGTTCTTAAGCCCCAGGGGGGTCCAGGGGCAAAATCCGCCTAAAATGTGTGCCCAAATTGGAACAGTTATGGGCACAAAACTACAATGAGTATGGCTACACTTGGCTCACCAAATAGCAGCTAACCCCTGAAAATTCATGAATGCAGTGTAAAATATCACATTCTTCTCACCAAATTGCCCTGCTGTGACCATTTACTGAGGAAAAGATGACTGAAAAAGAGCTCCGCCTATGGAAAATGTGTATTCTGAGTAGTGAATGAGCCTCAAGACCTCATTGAAAACATATATAATGAATTGAGAAAATGTCCACCAAGTTGTCATCAATTGATATGCAAAATTTGATGAATGTGCTCCACACTATACAAACTATATAGATGTTTTAGTGAGAGTAGTGCTAGGCGGACACACATTTGGAGAGGAAATGCCCATTTGGAGACAAAATGTACCCAAACATGCATTTGACTTGCTAAAGGACATTTCTGCAACAACTAACAACTCAGGTCCCTTACATTATTATATGTGAACACAATAGAGTAATTTTTCCATCATATTCACCCTGTTTTTTTGCAGATCTATCATTGTGCATGGTTTAAATGTATAAAATACCCATCAAAATAGCATTCTTTTGACTCCTAATGGAGCAATAAGAAGATGCATTCCAAAAACTGTGACTGAAATGTCATGACCTTTTCACTTTCTCAACTAGGGGGCACTCTGCATCAAGCCAGGGACATAGAAAGAGCTGAGGTGTTCTCTTTGCGTGTCAGCAGCTACCTACAGTATGCTATGCTATGCTGTTCCCATAGGCTGTTCCAGACCCAAATCAGTGATGTCACTTCCTTTCTGTGAGAAGAAAGTGACGTCACTGATGTATCCTTAGTATCTTCATCAAGAGAAGAGAACAATAACATGTAGCCTGTCCAGACGAATTAGGAGAAGCTCACAAAGGATAGAGACGCGTGCGTCATGCGCAAAAAGGGAATCTGCAAGATGCGTCGGAATCCAAGCTGCGTCATTACGCAGTAACCTAATTCAGGCATAGATTGGGCTATGACGATCCTTATCCCATCGTTGGAAAGCGCTCGGGCTACAGAATCGATCCATCACAACCAAACATGACTCAAACATATAATTTTGTCGTCCAAGGGGTTGAAAGTACGAGTGGTCGGATTACAGTTATTGGACGTGTCTCACTGTCTATCATGTTCGTTTTCGTTGTAAGCTCACAGAAAGCAGTTCCAAGTATGGAAATGAATCATGAAGGATGCGCCTCTGCAAATTAGGACTGGAAATGGCCATGTTTGTCGTTTTTGATGGAGTACACCGAAAAAAGGAACTACAATTTGCGCAAATGTTTTTTTTTTGCAAACTTCGTCTGCTTACGTTTTCGAGGCTGGAGAGGCGAGTTTACATCGTATCGACTCAAGGTTGGTCTCATTTGAAAGAGCTGAATCTCCTCATGCGTTTCGATACCGGGTTTGTTTGTTTAGCTTACGGGAAAGTGTTTCTATACGAGAGTGCATGTAAATCGTTCTTATATTTCTGGCGTTTGTAAATATTAGACATTATTTTTTAAGATATTATTTATTAGACTAATGTATGGATGGAACATACATTTGCAGCACATTATATATGCTATAGGCCCACTGTAGCTGAATCAACATGGGAATTGTGGTTTTATTAGGTCTCTATTGATTTATTGACTGGTGAAAAGAGGTATACGGCCGTTGCCCCCGTCGGCGGGGGCAATGGGGCTCAAGAGGTTAAATCATTTTTAAAATGATAAATGCAAAGCGAACGGTTTTGGACATACACGATTTTCACCCGACATTGACGATATCTGAACTGTCGCTGGAGTAGCGGGAACGCCACCGTCGCACCCTGCAATGTTGTGGCCCTCGGCTTGGTACCCAAGACATGATTCGGCCCTTGGGGGAAACAAATTGGGGAACCGTGCTCTATTGGTTACCACGGCTGTAAAGTAGAGTAGATTACACATGTACAACAGTGCATAGATTCCTGATTATCTGGACCCACTGACCTCTGTTACACTGGGATGTCCAGCTACTTTTCCATCACTGTGATCCTCCAGGCCAGCGGGAGGCGGTGCAGCACTACCTTCTCCTCCTCCTCCTCTGGTGCTGATGCAGATCAAGCCCCCAGAACCACGGTAGAACATTGAAGCAGCCATTAGCCTAGTGGTCAAACATGGGACTGCAGTTAAACCGAGTTAAACATTACTGCGCTTGTGTATGCTAACAGTTAAGGCTAGGCTACTGTTTACCCTAGTGCGCCTGCTCAGGCCTCGGCCAATCAAAAATTTGGCACATAATATGTACATTTATGGATCATCAATACTCAAAGAAATGCTGAAATGCCGACAATTCAATAGGCGGAATGGGGCCAGACGACATTTACCAATACAAATGAAGTTTATTTTTATTTTATTTTATTCAAATTGTTAATATGAATGATTTAGGTGCTTTAGTGCCAGGTTTTAATTTTGCCTACAGTCTTGGACTCTACAAACAATTTCAAATACTGATACATAACGTCTAAATTAAATGATATGCATAGACAAATACCCTATTTGGTTTTATTTTGGCATTTTTGTTTTTTGTTTTATTTTGTCATGCCAAAATACCATTTCATGCCAAGATTCGATTCTAGACAACCTCAGGTTTCCAATGGAACCAACCTTGTCATGCTACCTTGTCAGGCAGGGGGGGGGGGTGCCTAATGATTCAAAGATAGACAACATTTTGGCAAGGGATAAACGGCCATCACCAATTTCCAAATGGACACTTGAGCTTTCACCTCGATGTATGTGAACGGAAATGCGTGAAAGCCTCCCCTGTACAAATTTAGGACAATGTCATGCAGTGTTGGGTAAGAACCATGCCGTTTTTATTACTGTCTTTATAGGGGCGGCATAGCTGAATGGTTAGGGAGCCCGCCTGGGGAACTGGAGCCCCTGGTTGAACCTGGTTCGATTCCAGGCAAGGGTTCCAATGTCGATGTGTGTGGACCACTTTCACTTAGATCAGCCAACACAGGGTGTGCTGACAGAACCCTCGCTAAAAGCCCCAGGACAAAAATCTACTTGTCCGAGACAGTTTGCCCTCCTGGCCCCCAAGCTGTGGAATAAACTCCTTATCGCACTTAGAACAACGGACTCACACGTTAGCTTTCGCCGTGGACTGAAGACTCACCTTTTCAGACTCTACCTAAACCCTTTGCACTACTGAAACACTCAATGACCATACATGAAGCTAGTTAGCATTTGTTTTCAGTTTTTTTAGAACCTTTTTTCTTGACTGATTATTTTAGTTTTCTAGATAGATATTCATTTGCATTTGTTATATTGCTGTTGATGTACTGACATATTATCTTGTTTATTATTGTGATGTTTTATCTGCTTATTGTAAGTCGCTTTGGATTAAAAGCGTCTGCTAAATGCCTAAACTGTAAACTGGAGGATAATAGGTATCTGCTTATTGTAAGTCGCTTTGGATTAAAAGCGTCTGCTAAATGCCTAAACTGTAAACTGGAGGATAATAGGTATCTATCTATCTATCTATCTATATAGACCACTGCACTGCATCTCGACTCAACACAATTACCGGTAAAAGCACATTTAACATGACCAGGTCACCCAAAGTGCTGTACAATTAAAATGGAAAAAACATAACGATGCAATATGAATAGACTTTAGCATGAAATACCAAAATAAACTAAAGCAAAACATTAGCATCAGTAAAGGAAAATCATGGACTGCCAGTCTCAGCTAAAGACCAGGCATATTTAATAGAGAATATCATTTGACTGGGCAGCTCTGTTGTGTAGGGGCAAGCTGTTACCGAGCCTGCACTGTAGACCACTGTTGTGCACCTGTAGAGCATTCTAGTACATCTGTAGGCCACTGTAGTGCATGTGCAGACACTATAGTGTATATGAAGACCACGTACAACATATACTGTATAGACCACTGCATTGAATCTTCAGACCACTGTACTACATCTATAGACCACTGTAGTGCATATGTAGACCACTGTTGTGATCTGTAGTAGACCATTCTAGTGCATCTGTGGGCCACTGTTGTGTTCTGTTGACCACTCTGTTCATCTTCAGACCACTGTACTACATCTATAGACCACTGCAGTGCGTATGTAGACCACTGTTGTGATCTGTAGACCATTCTAGTGCATCTGTGGGCCACTGTTGTGTTCTGTTGACCACTCTAGTGCATCTTCAGACCACTGTTCTACATCTATAGACGACTGTACAGCACTTTGGGTGACCTGGTCATGTTAAACATGCTTTAGAAATGTGCTTTTAATTGTTTAGTTGAGATGCAGATAGATAGATAGTATACCTATTTTCCTCCACACACATCGACATTGGAACCCTTGCTTGGAATCGAACTTGGTTCAACCAGGGGCTCTAGTTCCCCAGGTGGGCTCCCTAACCATTCAGCTATGCCGCCCCTATAAAGACATAAAAACGGCATGGTTCTTTCCCAACACTGCATGAGATTGTCCTAAATTTGACCCTAACCCTCTGTACAGGGGAGGCTTTCACACATTTCCATTCATATATATCGAGGTGAATTCCATTTGGAAATTGGTGATGGCCGTTCATCCTTTGCCAAAATGTTGTGTATCTTTGAACCCCCCCCCCCCCCCCCCCCCCCCCCCCCCTCTCTGCCAACTCTCTCTGACAAGGTTGGTTCCATTGGAAACCTGAGGTCGTCTAGAATCAAATCTTGGCATGAAATGGTATTTTGGCATGACATGTCATGCCAAAATAATACCAAATAGGGTAATTTGTCTATGCATATAATTTAATTAAGACGTCATGTATATATCTGTGTATACTGCTCAGGATGAAGATAGACAGATACAGAGATATCCATATATGGGCATAAAATCCCCGACTAGACGATTGGCCGCCCGAAGGGCAGAGATCACCATATATGGGCATAAAAGGGACACACACACAGACAGAAATAGAGATCTCCATATATGGGCATAACATGGATGCAGACAGACAGATATTTCCATATATGGACATAAAATGGACACCGGCAAACAGATGGTCAAAACAGGTTGTATGACAACAGGTATAATGGGGTTTGCATTAAAGGGTGGAACATTCATTCCCTATTTACATCGTTCCCCAGTTGGCCAGGTTTCCGACTAGACGCTCGGGTGGCCGAGCTTCTAGTATTAACAATTTGAATAAAATAAAATCAAAATAAACTTCATTTGTATTGGTAAATGTCCTCTGGCCCCATTCCGCCTATTGAATTGTCTGCATTTTGGCATTTATTTGAGTATTGATGATCCATAAATGTACATATTATGTCACTAGCCATCTCCTTCAGTGCCTCATGCCAAAATGAAACAGACAAATAGGACATTTGTCTCAGAATAATTTATAGTTAAGACCTTATGTCGATTTTTTGCATTTGCGAAAATTCACTATAGCAAACAATATGCCAGAATAAACATACATGTGTCAATATTTCAAGTGGAGAACATCAACATTTGTTTGCTACACATCTTGAAGATTGCAAAAATGCAAATGTTAGAAAAAATATATCAATAGGGTGCAGGGGGGAGGAGTTGTTGTGATCCATTTTAACTTTTTTTGTGTTTATTTGGGTTTTAATGCACTAAACATGATGGAATCATGGCAAATCTTCATATCAATCAATTCATCTTGCAAAGACGAACATAAAATGGGGTGAATGGTTTCTGTCGGATACTAGTCCCCCCAGGAATCCGCGATTCCGCGATTGCAGAAATTTTCGCGGAAATCGCGACCACCCGCGGATTTCACGGCCATTCGCGGACTTTTCTGACGGCCGCGGAATAACAGTCGTGAGTGGCAGCAGAGCGCGGGAGTAGTTATTACTACTATTATAAAACGATGTGTACATGGTTTGATCAGTGGCCACCTCATACAGAGCCTGGGGAATAGCTTAGCTTCCCTCCTGCTAGCACTGACGCTGTAATGGTCCGGTCCCACATTCGTTCCTGACAGAAACTGTGTCCTGAACTATAGTTCCTCTCTATGCCTCTATGGTCCTGGCAATAACAATGCTAATGCAGAAGAGAATAAATACATATTACACCCATACTAGGTAGTAGGTAGGCTATCCTCTAAAATGTGGTTACTATGGGCATGGTTTGGATGACAATATAGTCTTTGCAACAGAAAGTAATTATTAAAAACAATAGCATTTAAAAAATAATAGATTTAATATTAGATTTTTATTCTCAAAAATGATTATTTGATTATTCTAACCAATAATTACAATTAATTGTAGCTATTTCATGAAGAGTTTTACTTTATTGTTAGAACTATATATAATTTTCTGCTTGATAACTGGTCATTTCAGGTTGTTTTTTAATATCCACGGAATCAAGAAATGTTCTCCGCAGAATTCCGCAGAATCAGGATTGTTCTCCGCGGAATCAAGACTTTTTCTCCGCGGATTCCTGGGGGGACTACAAGCTATGACATGTTGATTTAAAGTTTTTCATAGCCGAAAATCCAGGACGGACAACATATGGTTAAAAAAATCACACCCGTGTGAAGTGGAGCTGTGTGTGTGTGTGTGTGTGTGTGTGTGTGTGTGTGTGTGTGTGTGTGTGTGTGTGTAGATCATGTGTACCGATTTTTGTGACATTTGAAGAAAATATGTAGGAAAAGGAGCAAAAAGTGTGTTTTGGAGAAAATTCAAGATGGCGGAAAATCTATCCTGGCGCAAATGGGCGTGGCCTATATGGGGAGATGCGTCTTGACCCAAGGAATCCAGGGAAAAAAGAATTTTAATTTTCCGATCTACGGTTCAAGAGTTACGGGGCAAAACGTAAAGTGGGCCGTTATAGCGCCACCAT
Organism: Nannobrachium achirus; assembly: GCF_963921795.1. Lineage (NCBI taxonomy): Eukaryota > Metazoa > Chordata > Actinopteri > Myctophiformes > Myctophidae > Nannobrachium > Nannobrachium achirus. The sequence goes on along the minus strand of NC_137831.1, from coordinate 46,265,911 downwards.
GAGGCCGAGTGATGTAATTATTTTTCGATTCATTCTTAAAATCATTATGAACCTCCTCTCCAAGTCTTGAAACTCTAGCCCCTATGGTTTGCGAGAGACAAATAATTGAATGTGAGTTTTTGCAATTCCCATTATAAGTCAATGGGGAAAATTAATTCACTAATAAATTAATATCAATTAAACTATAGAACCTTTCTCTTAGAAAAGTAATAGCCCACGATTCCCGAGTAAGCCGGTCGATTTGACATATGGCGCGAGTGTGTGGTGGCAAAACTGTGGGACTAGTGGCGTGCCGAAGTTTAGGAAGTTCAGGCTACATACACACACACAGACAGACACACAGACAGACAGACACACAGACAGACCCACACAGCCACGTATAGGGAGCTGCACACAGCTCCAAAAAACATATCGGAATTGGCTCTGGTAACATCAACATTCATTAACTAGACACCTTAAGGATTCTAAAAAGGTAGGTTAGAAAAATATATCTTTCTATCTATCTATCTTTAGTCAGCCCCACAGTTAGTACAGCCATGAACCAGCCCACAACAGCCCTGCCAATCGGGCTCAGCCCTATTTGCAGTCTGGCGAGTGGGACCCCCAGGTTCAATCCCCGCTTCCGTGCATCACTACATTAGGGAGACCGGAAATATGCTTTGTCAAGATTCCTTTTAGTTGACCTTGTATCAGTGAACTGTACTGTATCATGAAACTGTACCTTTCCCTATGCAATACTTCTAATAAATAGCCTACCTCAATCAAAACCAGACGACACACTTTGGCTGGGATTGTCCCAGTTTCAAAGCTAAAATGGGAATATATCTAAAAGACTAGGTTTTCAACATTCACTACGAAAATGTCCCGGTTTTTGTCAGAATTGAAATAATAATAGCCTAGTTGTTTTCAGTGGTTGAGAAGATCTTTATTATGTTATTTTCATGTAAACATTGATTGATTGATTGAATTTATTAGAAGTTTGCAATAGAAAAAATGACACCCGTGTGAACTGAGCGGTGGTTCTCCCCCCCCCCCCCCCGTGTGTGTGTGTGTGTGTGTGTGTGTGTGTGGCCTGGACAACAGCGCCCCTCCCTTAACATGTGTGGTCAGAAAAGGTACTACACAGGCTTGAGGCTACATACAGACCCACCCACATACAAACAAACTAACAAACAAACATACCTACACACACGGCCACGCTATGGAGACGGTGTGACCACCGCTCAAAAAGTACAGTTTAAAGACAGTACAAATCACTGGTACAAGGTCAACTAAAAGGAGATCCTAGAAAGCCGAGGCTTACTTCTACAATCTACAGGAACCAACATGCTCGCCTATATCATAACACATTAAGAAAATTATTCCAAGTCTGATTTCAACGCTGAGAGGCTGTTGTTGACTATTTATCATGAAGCCTTGCTTTTGGACGCTCTGTTTGTGCACTCTCTGTGCCTGACTTTAGCTTGTTGATTATTGTAGCCTTAGCCTTTTAGGCTATTAGTCTGAACCAGTAGTAAGTTAACTAAACAATACCTGATGAAAGTGACGGAAAAGGCCGAAGAAAACAGATACAAATCAGCAATCAATGTGTAGCGTCGCTACTCGCAAGGGGCAACAAGGAGGACGCTTGTTTGTAGATCACCACGGCCATGAGACACAAACAAAACCGCGTTCTAGAGCTTCTAGGCCTATGTGAAGTGAGCTGCATTAGCGTTAGCTGCAATAAGACTTCCGGTGCCGATCTCTTCAGAATAAGAGTATCCCTGAGGCAATTGAAAAATAATTGTCCCATGATATGCACATTCAAAACATAGATTAATCATTTAAACAAACACACACAATGCTAATTATATTTCTGGGTAAAAAAAAAAAAAAGGTTTTAATAACATTAGAAAAAAATATATAAATGGATAAATGCAGTTCACTGCAGTGCATAGCCTTTTCAAATTGGGCACTGGACAGGAGACGGCTCTTTGCGTCGACACTTTGAACACACGCACGCGTTCGGGGAGACCTCCTCTTCCACACCACACTCTCCGTTAAGTGGGAGAGGTGTAAAATAAAGTTATGTTGGCTTTCTAGTGCGAACATACTCACTAAAAAAAACACAATTTTCGGACTCTAGTGGGCGCTGGATGGGAGGCGTCTCTTTGCGTCTGCACTTTGAACACACGCACGTGTTCGGGGAGACCTCCTCTATCACACCACACTCTCCGCTAAGTGGGGGGGGGGGGGGGGGGGGCTGCAAGGGAAGGAGAGCTTGTTTTCTGTGATGACGACGGACGGAGGCGACCATGGGCCACGTGAGACACTGCCGAGCGAGCGGTAGCGACGGTCGCATGATGAGCAGACTCAGCGCCGGTACCGAGTTATGTGCCGTCATGGACAGAATAAATAAAGTAAGATGTAAAGAAGTAAATCTCCCCGACTTTCGGCACCTCCACGCGGTCCAAGTAAACACAGCAAAGCGCTCCCTACCTCATTGCCCACCACTGGCCCCCACCGTTGTGCTTAGGTTCGTTGGGAAACGCCAGGTCGCGGCAACGCAAGGGAACAGCGTGTCATACAAAAATTTACAAAAACTAAACATTCGTACCTAGAAACAAAACAATAATAAACAAACATTCGCAATCTTAAGTACATCAAGTGCTGTATAGTCTTATTTACAGTATAATACACCCATGGTTCAAACGTATAAGATTGTAAAATAAGAACGGCAGGAACAGACCTCCCATATGGTCTAGCGGTTAGGATTCCTGGTTTTCACCCAGGCGGCCCGGGTTCGACTCCCGGTATGGGAATTACTCTTTTTCTAGACGGGTATTGATGATGAAGAGGGCAATTGTATTCCCACACACACATAGTACGTTTGTGTTTTTTTTTTGTCTGTGTATTTTCTGTACTGTGTGTGTTTGTTAATTAAAATGTAAGTGATAAAAAAGCCACAGTGGGCATGGTTTACTACATCAAATGCTATGTTTAATGGTTTAGCTGTTTTCATTTTTTTTTTTCACAGAATCAAAGGTTTAATTTATCGTCATCATTCACCAGAATCCTGGATGGCAGGAATCTCTGTCTGTCCTCCATCGGTCTGTCTACAGTACACTGATGTCACATACAGGCCTAGACACGGAACACCATATATGGGCATAGGACATGGAATATATGGGCATAAATGGGTGAAACAGTTCCCAAATTTCTGACATAACTGATACCGCAGCATGTACTGCTTGATTGATTGATTGAATATTTTATTAGACAAAAATGAAGACAGTAGCCTACAAGTATTGTAAAAAAAAACAACAATTAGTACAATAAGTAAGTACAGTTAAACACCCTGCCTAAAAGGAAAACTTTTCACTTTGGCCTATAATAGAGGCCAAAAAAAAACCTACCTGACCTGCCGGAGACCTGTTCGGAAGAACACTGCTTCTAGTTTTGCTTTCCCTTGCTGCTTTTTTTGCTTTCCTGCTTTTTCTGGCTTGGCAGCTATATTTGATATTTATTGTTGATAATATGAAAATGTAGCATTTTAATTTAAAATTAATGTTAACCAGAGTAACCATTATTAACTAAGCAGAAGATGTTTGTCTAATACCACTGCTGGAAACATTTTCACATTGCTTCCAAATACAGTACTATGAGGTAAACCACATTAACCTGGGGGTCCCTATTATTGTCTCCGCTAGGCCGAGACTATGTATTGCCTCCTGTTCCGTCAGTCAGTCCGTCCGTCCGTCCATCCGTCCGTCCGTCCATCTGTTACCAGCTAATCAAAATGCCTCAAATCATGAACGCAGCCTGCAATTTCCATCAAATGTTGCACACATTGCCACTAGGTCAAGGAACAAATGCCACCCTTTTCACATTGGACTGTTATAGCGCAACCAGCAGGTTGACCTTTGCAAAACACCTTTTTGGAAGTAACACAATGTATCAAATCATGCATGGCAGCGTCCGATTGACGCGAAGGCACAAGAAGACCCTTTTCACTTTGGCCTATTATAACACAACCAGGAGGCCACAATAACCTACCTGACCTGGTGGAGACCTGTGCTCATAGAGAACTGCTTCTAGTTCCCCCTGGATTCTGTGGATTATAACAAAACTCCACATAACCTGTATAGGCCTTGGCCATTTGTGCCAGACTATGATTTTGCATTTTCTTCTAAACACATTTTTTGATACTGTTCCTGTTGAATAGGGTGGATACTAGGTGGTTTAGGGCTGGTTAGGTGTTGTTCAACACTGCCATGAGGGCTTCGGTTAGAATAGCAGAGGAGGACCAGGTTGTCACGTTCATGTTATGGTTTTATTTACTATAAATAATAGACAAAAATAATACATTAGATATATAATTATGCAATACACCTTAACAACCATTAGTTATAATAATAATTAGCACTCTATGAGGAAGGGCATTTTAGCATGAGTACTAACTATAGGCCAATACACAAACATTGGATATATCTAGTTGCTGCACAATACTATGACATAAGGTCCATACAGTACATTACATTACACCATCTCTAAAGGTATCAATACAAACAGGTAGATGGCAATCACAATAATAAAATACAACATGCTATATCATGAACTCTCATAAACCAATACATTCCAGGGGGAGGGTTGGTGACTTTTCTACAGTTCCCTCAAATGTTGTCTAACCCACGCAATCGGTACATCTGCATGTGATCAAATGATTGACCATAACACCATTCCAATTGACTGGCTATACACCATTCCAATTTGGCTGCCTTCCCAATTCTGCTGACCCTGGGTAGGCAACCCTTACGCTAAGAGCAGGGGTGGGCAACTTTGATGATGGCGAGGGCCACTATATTTCCACCTTCACTCCAGAGGGCCACATTGCATATTGCTACGTCCTACTTTTTCATTCTCATTCAAAAGAAGCAAAAATAGCAGATCTACAAGCTCAAAACGCATCGCGCTAGATCTGCTATTTTTGCTTCTTTTGAATTAGAATCCTGAATTCTTTTTTGTTATTTTTGAATTGGAATCCTGAAATGTAACATTTTGAAAGAATTTCAAACACATTTATTATATTCATGTTAATTTTATGAACTTAAATACAAATAAATACATTGGACATAAAATAAAAACACATTTTAATGCTAGTCATTAAGCTACTAATATAGATTGAGAGAATTAAAGCAGGTCATGTTTGGAATTGTAACAGCTGAAATCAGTAATATATTCAGTATTCCAGTATTAACCTGTGGGCCGCATTAAGTGAAGGTGGGGGCCGCATGTGGCCCCCGGGCCGCCAGTTGCCCATGTATGGCTAAGAGGAACACACTTTTCTAGTTGATCTTATATTATGACATAGAGATACGTAAGGAGCGGAGGGAGTTACTGGAATTATATTTCATTCCAGCTTACCGGTCAAAATTCCTACAGAAAGCACAGAGTGAAAGGGTTAAATATTAACATTTTATTGTAGACTACGCACACACACACACACACACACACACACACACACACACACACACACACACACACACACACACACACACACACACACACACACACACACATGTACTTGCACTTTACCCATACCCAGGGGTGAGATGCCATGGGCTCGCGTGGGCTCAGCGAGCCCACACTTATTTTGCTGCACGCGCGCGCGCCTCATATGCACACATTAACAATAAAAACAGTAATTAACAATAAAAACAGCGTGCGCGCATGACGTCATGAATTTAGAGGACCCACACTTCTAAAATCCATATCACACCACTGCCCATACCTGTATCTTTGTTTCATCTTCACTGTGGTTTCTGCTGTCCTATGACAACTGAATATCTCTCAAGATCATTAAAGGTCTATCAACATAATGACTGGTTCTTTGTATACAAAGATGAAACGTTTGAAGGCCCTTTTGCTCTGAGGCAGGCTTGACAGAGTCCATAATACACTTGAGTTGATGCATAAGAATAGTTTGAAATGAATTTTCTAACACAGACTGAGAGACACTCTATCTTAAATTCTAGTTCAGTGATAAATACTGGACTTGAAACAAACACCTTTAGACAGCAAAAATGATCATGCAAAGAAAACACATGTGATTCATGTCTGTAGTATATATAGGGGCGGCATAGCTCAGGGGTAGAGAAACCGTTATTAGAGCACGAAGGGTTCCCGAAGGGTTCCCAGTTCAAATCCGGGCTCCCCCTGAGTTAGGCCATGGCTACACGGAGCTGGATATTTCATATATCCTGGTTTTTCATATATCCACATAGAAAAATATCTAGGTCCACACGACAAAGATATCTAGGTCTAACAAGCACACACACACACAGTAAAGTCTTCAGAGATATCTGGGTTCCCTGTCTACACGGTTCCAGTGAATTGGATATTTTTCGACCTCTCCACTTATTTATCCGGTTTCAAAAATATCCAGCTTCGCAGCCGAAATATCCAGCTTCGTGTGGCTGCAAGCCCCAAACGCATAAAAAAAATGTCTAGCTTCAGAAATATCCAGCTCCGTGTAGCCATGGCCTTAATGTCAAAGGGTCCTTGGGCAAGACTCTGAACCCCTAATTGCTCCCGATGAGTAGGTTGGTGCCTTGCATGGTTTCCTCCGCCACCGGTGTATGAATGTGTGCGTGAATGGGTGAATATAATGCACAATCTCTGTAAAGGACTTTGGATAAAAGCGCTATATAAATGCACCATTTACCATTTGTAGAAGAAAATGTATCTGGTCATCTCACTAAACACCAACCCTACTATTTTCTCTCCCCCACCCCCCTTTAAATAACAACAGCTGTCATAAATACCGGTATATTTACTTCCACTATTTTCAGAGCCAAGACACAACCTTGACAGCTCTTATCATAACACATGTTGGAGTTCTCAGATTGTCCTTGACTTTATTTAGTGTACATTAACTTTAGTTTGTACATTAACTTTCCAATTGGGACAACGAGTCCAATTTGTGTGTGAGGTGGGAGAGTATAAAAGCTGGCTGCCAGCAAGATAGCTTCAGTGACTCAGTTGCAGGATGATGTGTTGTAGGGCTTTGCTCGTTTTACTATTCTGTCTGTCTGGGGCTGGTGCTCAGGCTCAGGGAGAGAATGTACCTGTCAAAGAGAGAGCGAGCAACGTTGAACCCTCTTACAACCTGACGTGTGGGCTGAGCTGAAAGAGCTGAGAGACATGGTGGTAGTACAGCAAGAGAAGATGAGTAATATGGAGGCCAGGGTGACAGCCAGCGAGGAAGAATCCAAGAACCTGAGGATCTCAGTGGCAGGTTAGGATCAGGGGCGTCATTTGGTTATGGCAGGGGTATGCAGCTGCCATACCCTGGGTCCAGGGTGGAAAATAAAAGTTACTTTTAAATATAAATCCATTAATGTTTCTTTGTCTATCTGTGCTGGTTATTATGTTTTATTATTACAGTAAAATAACTACATAATGCAAAATTTAACAAAATGGTCACTTTAACAAGGTATTATATTCTCTACACTTGTATTCTCCCCATCTTGACAGAATGGTATATTCCCAGGTTCCGCAGGTCAGCTGCACAGGTGCAATGCATTATTGTTAATTGTGGCACGTTTACTAACATGCCAAGTTTAGCTGCACTTGAACAACCGTTCCAGGCTGCCATATCCAGCCCAAGAAACCGTAGAAACAGGGGAAAAAATGAATTGTACTTCTTAAAATAAATGTATCATACCTGTTGTTAAGGTATGGCAACATGACTGGTGTCACGCGCGTGCAAGACACCAGTCATGTTGCCATACCTTAGCTTTTTTCTGAACTGACGCCACTGGTTAGGATGCTCTAAATTTACCTTGAAGAAGTTTAAAATACGGACTGAAATGTGTTTAAAATGGTTTAACTAGCAGTTCTCTCTGATATTTTCCAGTCATGGATGCCAAATTGACTGCCAGCGAAACCGTGGTCAAACATCTCCATACCAGACTGAGTACCTGTGAAGGCCAGGTGAAAGACTTGAAGGAAGAAAGTGAAGGTAATTTGCTCAGTGAATGCAGCAAGGAGAGGGCAGTTTTGAAAAACAACTTAGAGATAGATTGTATGTAATTCATTGTATTTTGAATGGCTCAGCTTTCTAAATCTTAGCCACTCAAATTATTTCTGATTTCAGCCCACCATGCTCAGCTGTCCACCGTAGAAATGAAGCTGACTACTGCTGAGGACCAAGTGCAGGAACTGTGGAGTAAGTAAATGAAAAATAAAGTGTGTGTGTGTGTGGGGGGGGGGGGGGGGGGGGAGACTATACGAAGAAAATTCAAACTTTAAACGGGCATAAGTCATGCCTTGTTTGGCCTGAAGACATGCAACTTGCTTACACACGTGCCTTGACTCAAGAGGAACACATCTGTGTATTTGTCAAGTAAGCTCCGCCCTTAGATTTTCCACCATTTTGAGCAGTTTGTAAAACGCTTAAACCCGTTTTTATCCAGGGATAAAAATATTAAATATATATATATATATATATATATATATATAGCTGCAAGCAGCGATGAAGTTGCCAAAAACGCCTCAAATCATGAACACAGCCTGCGATGTGCGAGACATTTTGCATGCACATTCCTACAAGATCAATGAACAGATGGCGCCCTTCATGCCTCAAATCACGCATGCAGCATCCGATTGCCGTGAAAGGTTCAAGAACAGGCCCCGGTCCTACCTGCAGGGTTTCCGCTATGCATTTTTGGGGCCGGCCACCTTGGCCGTCAGGATTATATTTTACAGGCGAATCAATTAATGTATCGGCCATATTACAATGAACGTCACATGCGTGTTTGCAGATGAGATACTGTATGTGCAATGTGTACGGTGCACCAACTGATAATTACACCATTTTATGTTAGCGCTGGGCTTCTTTCCTCTTTATCACAGATGCAATTGCAATCTGTTCCTGAGTTAACTAAATAATAACTATCTACTTAAGTAGAGGTATCGCTTGCCAAAAAAAGAAGTGAATAGGCTAAAGTGGGCGCAACTCAAGCAAACCATTTGCGCGCCCTGCCACACAGCGGCCTACAAATTAATAGGTTAATAGTATATGATTTTGGCTTCACGTCTCATTAAACCTTAATATGCAAACATACAACCTTTGTTTTGTTTTCTTAATGTTATGTTATGATGGCACAAGGAAGGTTGACTTGCCTCTGTTGCTTTGACCACCACAATTATGGCACCATCCATGCGATCAGAAAGTCATGTGCATACTTGTATAATATCCATGTGATTCCACAGAGTTCGGGTCCCTTTTTTATTATCGTCTACTGGGCCCAGCTTGGTCCAGATTACCTTGGAAGAACCCCAGTTATGTTCGGATCATAACAATAAACCTGCCACGCTGTATAGCACTGATTGTTACACGCTGCTGGAATTGTCAGCTGTGAAACTTGATGTGTGCTTCTCCGTATGGCCGCGTGCGTATCTAAAATAGCAGACATACAAGCTCACAGCGCGGCGCGTTGCGAAATGTTGTGAGCTTGACGCTCTGATATATTCAATGCGCGTAACCATCTTACGACGAATATTGACTGATCTAATGCGCACAGCACAGCATGAAGCAGCAGCAGTGGCGAGCCCTGCTGTCAGACTCATAGAACATGATACAATTTTAAAATTATGATAGGTTTTAATGGTTGTAGCTTTACTACTTTAGCCAAATAATTATGTAAATGATAAAATAGCCTAAGAGGCATTTTCCCAGCCGGCCACGGTGGACGGTGGACTTTATAATTACCGGCCAATTAAACATTTAACCGGTCAATGGCCGGTAAATACCGGCTAACGGAATCTCTGGCCGGTCCTACCTGCCGGTGCGTAGGCGGCTCGCCGGCGATGCAGCGCGACAGACGGTCGAACTGCCAGTCCTGTTCTGTGCCTTCCGCGGCAGCGTCACGGCAGGTGTCGGTGGCTGCCACGACAACGTCACGGCAGGTGTCGGTGCCGGGAAGTGTATTCGCTCTTCCTGAATGTATAAATCTTAGGGGTGTAACGATACATTTTAATAGCGATTTGATACATATCATGATACATGGCTGACGATACGATACATGGACGATATTGGTTCATTCATGGCGATACGATACAATTCGATTAAATGATTTAAAATCGATATAGTAACTATTTAGCAAAGACATTAAATCTGTGTGAAAGGTGTGGATAGTGCAGATTTAGATTAAATTAAACTAAATTTAGATTTAGAAGGGAAACATATTATTATGGATATAAATAAGTAAATACTGTGATTATCAGCCAGATGCATGGACATTGTATGTTGACAAACCTGCACCTTGACATGAACACAGAGATTACACACATTTATCGATAGGCCAGTGTAGCTACCTGTATATGAAAAAGTAATTAAATCCCCTCTTTTTCATTTTTTCGTCTTAAAAATGCTAAATACAATGCACAAGTAGGTAGTATCGATACAATCGATTCTTTGCACTGCCGATTCGATACGATACAAAATCAAACGATATGATTCGATTTTAGCTTTTTTCATTTCAATATACTTCGATTTTGTTAAGTTAAAAACAATATTTTGATGCAGTTACTATATCGTTACACCCCTAATAAATCTGGACATATTGAACTGGAATATTTGAATATAATCTGTTTTACATTTTTCATTTTGTTCTTGTTTTTTGATCTTCCCAGTGTCTCTCCCAGCCCCCCCAAAAACCCATTCATTAAAAACTCTCTCAATGCCAAATGCCAAAATGGCTCCAAGGTAGATGTGCCACGATTTTGTATGTTTTTCTTTACTATGCAATGAAAAAAAATGTTTTTTTTTTTATATAATTTTTTCCCCACAGAAACAGACACAGTTGTTGTGATTCAGTGGCAAAAAGAATTTGTCAATCAGACAAAATTAATGGTTCCAGAGATAGAGCTGTTTGAATGAAAAAAAAGTGTCCATCCACTAGAATGAACACACATGAACACACATTTTCTCAATCAGCTAAACGAGGGAGCCAACACACAAACAGAGAAAAGCATCTCTCTGATCTCAGGTCATTTTGACATCTTAACTCAGTTAGCGCCGGGCGACTTTACGAGCGACTAGTTCACTATGGCGTTTGGTGCCGAGCGACTCGGAGCGACTTTTATATAAAAGCATTGTTTAAGCTTTTAATATGTGTTTATAGACGGAGCGAAATGGTTAGCTTACCTCAGCTAATGTCCACACGTAAACCGTGAAAAAAAAGGATACGATTATGACGTCACCTTTAAACCAGGGCTTCCTGTTGACAACAGGCCTCTGCTAGCGTTAGCCTCAATGCAACCATCCGACCCTCACGTAGCTTCACTAGGTCGGATTTTGATTCTGAAACTTTCTGTGTGGCATCTATATACGTCCCGATGCCCATACCAATGGTGGTTTGAGACGATCAAGCACGAATTGAACAGTATTGAGCTGAAATGGTGACCGGCGGCCCGTCCATGTTAAGTCAATGAGGACCAAGTCAGCGTCTCATCCTGTTATGTGGATTTAAACAGGCTTAACATGGGACCATGTCAGTGTATGGTGTATGGTGGTCTCTAGTGGTCATCTGGTGGTATGGTATGATGAACGTGCATTCGTTAAGGTGGTCTGGTTAAGGTGGTCTGGGGGGATACAAAATAGCTATTTCCTGGCGTTATAAGCGCACATTCATATTCATATTTTGGAAATCTGGCCCTGTATGAGTTAAAAAAAAAAAAAAAAAAAAATGTTTTTTTTTCTATACAAAAAACACAAAAACCGTCAAAACCGTCATTGGCACCCAGGGCTTTTGAAAAAAAAGCCGTCATTGGCACTGAGTGAGTTAACTCTAGTCTAAGCCTTGCCTTTCATTTCAGTGATTTTCTGAATGGGCGTGTCTGAACGGCACTCTTTTGAAATCGGGCCCTTTTTTATATCACAGGCCCTTGTTTATGTCACAAAGGGGCTCATTTCCTATTGTGCCCCCTAGAGAAGGGGGCGGTACTTTTTGGGAGGCTATATTCTATTGAGAGAGAATAAAAAAAAAAATATATATATATATATATATATATATATATATATATATATATACAGAACACTTTGCTGTGTTCAATTGGACCGCGCGGAGGTGCCGAAAGTCGGGGGGATTTACTATTCTGTCCATAACGGCACATCCGTTATGGACGTTAAAACCGTATTATGGACCAATATTTATATAAAATATATATTTTGAAAAGCATGGTGGGGTCCCTTTAAAGCAGGACAACAGATTTACATTTATTGGTGCATTGGTTGAATAGCATAATACACTTTGATATAAACAATTGGACAATGCTTCTGTGTTGACAGACAAACCCAAAGGTGGCCTTTTCTGCTGGACTTACTGATTCTGGAACAGTTGGACCCTTTAATGCTGATACCACTCTGGTCTACCAGAAAGTCATAACTAACGTGGGCAATGCATACAATCCATCTACAGGTAGGTGGTGATTAAGTAATGTTTACACAATCAATGAGGTCTCACCAACTAATTCCACAACTTTAATATATCTCAGACATAACTAAATTACAGCAGTCTAAATAAATCTTCAATGGTGTGCATCACCTTGAAATCAAATCAATGATCAGGATGGGATGAGAGAGCTTTACTGTAGTTGTTTTTAATTAATCGTGTTTAAAAGGGTCAACATGGTCAATTAATGACATTTAGGTTGAAACCACCATCTTCTTTTACACAATATGGTAAATGGTTCATTCATCATGTTGTATTCAATGTGTGTGTGTGTGTGTGTGTGTGTGTGTGTGTGTGTGTGTGTGTGTGTGTGTGTGTGTGTGTGTGTGTGTGTGTGTGTGCGTGTGTGCGTGCGTGCATGCGTGCATGCATGATTCTCTCATTCTGTAGGAGTCTTCAGAGCACCAGCGAAAGGAGTCTATAATTTCAGATTTACAGCAGCTAACAATATGTCACCAGAGTATGTTTGCATCTACATGTCAAAGAATGAGCAGAAACTAATTTACAACTGCGGATACAATAATCACGAGTATTATGAATACTTATCCAATGGAATCATCATCGAGCTGGAACAGGGGGACCGAGTGTACATGCGCTTACCTACTGGTGGGCACAGGCTTGTTGATACCGTGAACAACCACAACATGTTTAGTGGTTTTCTGGTCTATTCTATGTAACACTGGTTGATATGATTAGTGTACCATAATGCTCACTTGTCTTTCATTCTGTCAATTAGGGCTGTCACAATTATTACATAATCGTCTAATCGTGATTATTTGACATAATTGTGATTATTTTTCATAATCGTCATAATCGTTTCCATGTTGAAAAATGTTCATATATTTTTAAGAAAGTCAAAAATAGTGGAAATAGCAGATCTACAAGCTCACAACGTGTCGCACCGCGACGCGTTGTGGTGCCACGCGTTGTGAGCTTGTAGATCGGCTATTTCCACTATCAAAGTTATTTTTTAAGTAGTAAGTTGTCAAATATGTCAGTAATTTCTTTGTATATTTAGGTTATGTGTCATATCTACCATGTACAACTTCAAAGCCTAAAAGCCAAACAGAAATGTAATTATCAACGACAAATACACAATTAAATCGTTAATCGCCAATTATTTGAGTGACAATTAATCGTCATGTAAAATGTCATATCGTGACTGCCCTACTGTCAATAAACTCATATTCAAAAGCACTGAGTCTATGTTTCTATTTTGAAGACAAGCATACGTCTACTTTGGAAGACCAATGTTATGTTTGTAGCCATTCATGGCACATGCAGTACAGTATATGAGACAAAATATCCATGTGCATCGCAGAATATTAAACTCATTGACTACCATGTGACGAGTTTGAGGAGTTATGGCCGACCTATAAAACTGCCACGTTATGAGTTTGACGAGTTGCTTATTTTTTTACCCTGGATGGGGCTGTTCGCTAGCTTATGGGTCACCAATTACCTCCGGGGTATCCAGAAGATCACCTAGACACGCTGATTATGTCACCAGACCAAAATCAGCATTTCAGTTTTTTAGGTCAAGAAAGGAAAACCCCTAATAAGGGATTCGAATGGGATAATGGTTCGCTAGATTTTGGATCACCAATTTTTTTCCAAGGTTCTGTAGATAGTACAGGGTTTAATACAAATTTTGGTACCACCCTCACATTTTTGGATTTTCTTCTTCGTACATGTCTCTAGTTTATATTTTGGTATGATAACCCTTTCTGAGAAGTAGCTTAATTGATGTTATCACCCGCTAGAGTCGGTCTCCCATCGACTTTCTATACAGGAGGAAAATACCCAGAATTTATTTTTTTCTGGGTATTTAAGTAGGATGTGAGGGGTCTAACTAGGGGTTTGTCATGATGCTGAATCCATTGCAAGCATTTGTTTTGCATACAAACATTCATGGGGCTACAAATGGCCCCAGAAAACGCCCACAAAACTGATGGAACTGATGAAAAGTGATGACTCATCACTTTTCATCACTAAACCATCGTTTTCTGGGGCCATTTGTAGCCCAAGGAATGTTTTTTTTGTGCAAAACAAATGCTTGCAATGGATTCAGCATCATGACAAAGTTATACCCCTCACATCCTACTTAAATACCCAGAAAAAAAAGAAATGTTTTCTGGGTATGACTCTAGCGGCTGATAACATCAATTAAGCTACTTCTCAGAAAGGGTTATCATACCAAAATGTAAACTAGAGACATGTAGGAAGACAAAAATGTAAAAAACATACGGTCACCTTGGGTGGTACCAATTTGTGAAAACATCAGTATTAGCCCCTGTACTAAGAATGAAGTTCTAAGGACACGTTGATGACGTCACCGGAACTAAATCAGCATTCACTTGTGTTGGATGATTTAGGCTTTATTATTCTTAAATGGAAGCCTTATGGGTGAGTGTGGAAACGCGAGGTGGAAGTGGATCGTGCTGTCTTTGGACAGGGACATCTCTGTGCATCTCTGCAGCAATTATAACAACAGCCGCGGCAATGATTCCTATCCGTTGGCACAGCCATATATACAAAATGTCTTAGAACTGTTCTTTTCTAGTATCGAAATATATTTACTACAAATAAATATGCGAGCAAAGAACACATAATCACAGTTCCTTGCATAAAATAATTGATTGATTGATTGAAGAATTTATTAGAAGTTTGCAATAGAAAAAAGTACAGTTTCATGACAGTACAAATCACTGGTACAAGGTCAACTAAAAGGAGATCCTAGAAAGCCGAGGCTTATTTCCACAGGAACCACACTTTAAGTATCTCATATAACATTGAAAGACAGACGGATAGAACATAGTACTTTATCTAGGATAATATCAGTTTCAAAAGCATAACATCAAATACAAAGGCAGAAAAAGAGAAAAAAAAGGGGGGGGGAGCATGGGGGCTTAGTCTATTTACAAGTCACGGGTAGCAGCTGTCTGAAGGTGACTTTTCATACCAATTTTGAAGGAGGCTAGGGATTTGCTCTCCTTTAGGGCTTGTGGAAGGGCGTTCCACATGTTGATGGTGTAGCAGGAGAACGAGTTAGAGCCTTGTTTAGTGTTAAATCTACGTTGATGATGATTAATGGAGCTGCCTCTGGTGTTGTGATCGTGAACATCCTTGACCTTTAAGAAGTAGTTTGTCAGGTACATGGGAATCTTGGAGGTGTAGTGTATCTTGTACACCAGGCCCATTGCAAGATGCTGTACTCTGTCAGCTACTTTGAGCCATCCCACACTTTCGTGGCGATGATCGGTGAGGTGGGTCTGAGGAGGGAGACCAAGCACAACCCTAATTAGTTTGTTTTGGGCTGTTTGGAGCTTTAACTTTAAGGAAGCTGGGGCGTCGCGATACCAGACAAGGACTCCGTAATCAATGAGGGGCCCAATAAGAGCACCTCCTAGTGTCTTTCGGGATTTAATATTGATCAGCGGGGCAACCCTTTGCAAGAAGCGAATTCGTTGGTTGACTTTATTGATTACCTTGGTGGTCATTTTTTCACTGGATAGGTTAGCCTCCAGGATGCAACCCAGGTAGCAGATGTAGTTTTTTCTTTCTATCACAGTGTCACCTACTTTAATTGTGAAGTTCTCAACTAGGCTAAGTTTCTGACTAGATCCAAAGAGGATACATTCAGTTTTGCCTAGGTGAATTGAGAGTCTGTTGTCATTGAGCCAGGTGCAGATCTTGTTCACAGTTAAGGGCCTTTTCAACCTGCGATATGTCTCTGCCTGAGACTAGGAGAGCCGAGTTGTCCGCGAACAGAAACAGATTGCAGTCACAAGCAGATGACATGTCGTTTACGTATATTAAGAACAACAGTGGTCCTAGTATACTCCCTTGAGGTACTCCACAGTTTACTGGGAGGAGGGGGGGACAGGGTTCCGTTGACTTCCACCATCTGTTCCCTCCCCACCAAGTAAGAGTGCATCCATCTCACTGCTGTGCTATCAAGACCAATAGCTTTGAGTTTTTCAATCAGAATAGAATGATCGACGGTGTCAAATGCCTTCTGGAGGTCCAGCATGACCATGCAGCAATATTTGCCATCGTGAATTTCACGTTTGATGTAATCATTCAAATAGATGAGGCATGTATCTGTGGAATGGGACTCTCTGAAGCCAGACTGGAACTCGTAGATCAGTTTATTCTCTTCAAGATATTTAGCCACCTATTCATAGACAATTTTTTCCATTACCTTAGAGATGGAACTAAGGATTGAGATTGGCCTGTAGTTGCCAGGGTCAAGTTTACTGCCTTTTTTGTGCAGGGGGGTTACCTTAGCTAATTTGAAGTCCTGGAGGACATAACCCTGCTTGATAGATAGATTAATAATATGGGTAATGATTGGGGCAATGGTGGCAGCTGAGTCTATGAGAAATTTGGGGGCGATTTTATCATGGCCAGCGGCCTTGAATTGAGGTAGGGTGCGCAGTTTTTTAAATGAATGAATAAAACTAATACAATGAATGTTGTCCAAGTTTTTATTAAAAAAAAAATGAACAAAAGCATGAACATAAACATTAAGTTCCATTTCCATTTTACCTAATTAAACTTTCATAGTATTATGGGGGTCGTGACATCAAAACGTTTGCGAACCCCTGCTGTAGTACATACTATAAACACTGCAAAAGTGCATACATACAATGTTCCTCATGCAAATTCCCAAACAAAGCTTCAAAATAATCTGTAAGGCTTCCTGCCTGTCTGAACAATCAGATGACCTTTTCTTTTTTTTTCTTTTTTTACTAAAACTGCGCCACAATCTATACTGTTAACGGCCTTTCCCATGTACTGTATGAATTCTCATGTGCTGCTTCAGATGACCCTTTCGACTAAAGCTGTTGCCACAAACTGTACAACTGAAGGGTTTTTCCCCTGTATGAATCCTCATGTGTTGCTTCATATCACTTTGACTAAAGCTTTTGCCACAAATTGTACAGCTGAAGGGCTTTTCCCCTGTATGAATTCTCATATGGTTCTTCAGTTTGGCACTTTGACTAAAGCTACGTTTACAAACTGTACAGCTGAATGGTTTTTCCCCTGTATGAATAATCACATGCTGCTTCAGATGAACTCTCTGACTAAAGCTACTGCCACATTCTGTACAACTGAAGGGCTTTCCCCTGTATGAATCCTCATGTGGTTTTTCAGAGTGGCCCTGTGACTAAAGCTACTGCCGCAAACAGTACAGCTAAAGGGCTTTTCTCCTGTATGAATCTTAATGTGCTGCTCCAGATAACCTTTTTGACTAAAGCTGTTCCCACATATTGTACAGCTAAAGGGCTTTTCCCCTGTATGAATCTTCATATGCTTCATCAGACTACTTCTATCTCTACAATAGGGAGGAATCTCAGCGCCGCCCATCTTTCCTTAGCGCCGCCCCGCCGCCATCTTGTTTGTGACAACGAGATGTTTACATTCCAAGCCTTCCATAGCAACGCAGTGTATTGAACGTGTCTCATTTGGCTGCAGCTAAATCAATGGACCCGACAGGACATCTATCAACTGTAGAGAGAAAACGATATGAAGAAAATATCAGGGTCATTGGTGTTGATCCTTACAAGTTAAAAAACGAGTGAATTTAGAGGAATTTAGGACTTTTATCTGTTGGTGTATCCTAAAGCAGGACTTAAGGACCTGCAAAAAACACTCTCCCGTTTTTCTCTATGGATGTTTTTTCTTCAGATGAAAGGCAACAGCAACAACGT
Organism: Nannobrachium achirus; assembly: GCF_963921795.1. Taxonomy (NCBI): domain Eukaryota; kingdom Metazoa; phylum Chordata; class Actinopteri; order Myctophiformes; family Myctophidae; genus Nannobrachium; species Nannobrachium achirus. The sequence continues at coordinate 46,247,697 of NC_137831.1, read as the reverse complement.
TTAATTTAGAAAGGTACAGTAGACTAATAATGGCTTTGCAATCTTGGTTCTCTTGCTAATGTTTTCGGAAAGGATTTAGTGGGACCATAGAGTTATAATAAGAAGAGTGGGACAGGAATTGAGCTAGCTGTGCTAACATGGTAGCTATTTTCCTGTGTAGGGATCAGTAGGCTACTCGTTTTATTTTTGTGGTAGTCAACAGACAGCAACTTTGCAATCTTTTGCCTTGCTGGTGCTATCTGTCTTTTGCATTTTACAATAACTAGATGTGGATAATGGAATCTAGCAATGCTAATATTGCTAACTTCCCTGTGTAGACTCCGTTTTAACCATGTAATTTGTCATTATATCAACCACTGTGTTTTATGCAACTCCTTTACTGCTTAATTAAGGATGTTATAGTCTGTTCCCTGCCATAAAAGTAGCTTACCTTAGAAAATAGCCAGCCATTGTTTCTTGGGGAGCGTTTTGCCCACCAAAACAAGACAATGGTTGTTGAATGTTCATTTACATTTTTACTTGTGCTTGGTGTGTGAACTATCCTAATTAAGCTTTGAATATGTGCCTAGATCACAAATGTGTCAGGTCTGGACCTTGCCCCACGTAATTAGTATTCAACAGAAACTGTATGTCCACCAATATGGATGCATTATAAACACAGCAGTGGTTTAAAATCTAGGTTTGATATAAATGGTTTGTTATAGATTGATATAAAGGGCACGAATAACAAAGCCTAAGCCACAGTCGAAATGCCTGCCAAAATGACCGATCTAAGGAAATGGTTTAGGCTATATTAAGAGCAGCATTGTTATTTATTTTCTAACAGGTCACAACCGCTACATGGAACTGGAGCGGGCACACATCTCCTTGTCGTCTGTCTTCCATCATCTTGGCTCCTCTTGATGCAGGCTACTTGAAGAGTCCAGAGTACAGACCTCCGTGCAACATCTCCCTTTGCATTTTTTTAAATGGTTATGGTTCCTCTAATCATGTAAATGTTTCACACGACAAGGACAAAGTAATTGTGTAGTAAACACAACAGGATCATTACATATATACATATAGCCTACATTTAATTTTCAGCTGATCAAACTAAACATTAAGAGAAAATAAACATTTAAACCTTGTCCACCATTATATAAGGCTAGCATATTTACATTATGTTTACAGTCCATCAGCGGGTATTCAAATAATCATTGTAAACAATGTATACAGGTTTGTAGGCCTACATCTACATGCTGAAGAGAAGTAGTGGAAAAGTGATGACTACTTTAGATATAACTCAGAAGATTAGCTTAAAACAAAACAGAATTATGTTTTGTAACTGACCCAACAGTTTTTATCTTTAGAAGACTGACTAGGCTACTGTGTTTATGTTATTTTCCTCTAATACTATGTGATATCACTGATATTATAAAAAAATGTGTTCAATTATATAAAAAAAATCAATAAATGACACTAAAGCAAAGATACAGTCAACTTATGACTTTAGAAAGTGGACATCATCTCTCTGTATTCCTATGAGAGGGACGAATGATTCCTATAATTGTTATTGTATTTATTTTATTGAGACCATACAAATATTGTCAATAAAGTTGTTGATGACAGCCAATGCATGTGGAACACCCTCTGTCAAACTCTGTCTTTGATGCAGTCATCCGCCAGCTTCCATTTCCTAGAGGAGAAAGACAAGATATGCACTTGATTGTCATACGTTTTTGGTATGTTTGGTATGTTTTAAATATGTTTTAAATTGCTAAAGAATTACATTTCATTAGTTGTATGGGTTAATTCATTTATTTCCATCTACAAAGAACGGCCCAATCACACCAAAATAACAGACAATGGTCATTTAAATTGTAGTTGTAGCCTAGTTCTTGGTGTGAACGAAGCTGTGAATACATGCATTTAGATCACAGATGTGTCAGGACCTATTGCCCAATAAATTAGTATTCAACAGAAACTGAACGTCCACCATTATGCAAATATAGTGGTTTAAAATTTAAGTTTGATATAAAGTAGCCCTGAAACATGACGGTCGTGAGTGACCATGTTTCAGGGCTAGATATAATGATATGTTACAGATATATTTAAGGACAAAAAGCATAAGTCACAGGCGATATTCCTGCCAGAATGACTATATGGAAATGGTTTAGATTAAGCCAAAGCTATGGTGAGTGTGCATTGACATAAACATGATATGATTATAGTTCCTTCCACAAAAATAAAACGTAGCCTACACAGGAAAATAGCTACCATGTTAGCACAGCTAGCTCAATTCCTACAGTCTGTCCCACTCTTCTTATAACTATGGTCCCACTAAATCATTCTCAAACCGAAAACATTAGCAAGAGAACCAAGATTGCAAAGCCATTATTAGTCTACTGTAGGCCTACCTTTCGAAATTAAACGTTGTTGCTGTTGCCTTTCATCTGAAGAAAAAAACATCCATAGAGAAAAACGGGAGAGTGTTTTTTGCAGATCGTTAAGTCCTGCTTTAGGATACTAAACCAACAGATAAAAGTCCTAAATTCACTCGTTTTTTAACTTGTAAGGATCAACACCAATGACCCTGATATTTTCTTCATATCGTTTTCTCTCTACAGTTGATAAATGTCCTGTCGGGTCCATTGATTTAGCTGCAGCCAATGCAGACGCGTTCAACACACAGCGTTGCTATGGAATGCTTGGAATGTAAACATCTCGTTGCCAACAGCAAGATGGCGGCGGTGGGCGGACCAGAGTACAGCGGGGAGCGAGTTTCTAAATTCTAGGAGAGCCAAGGCAAAACCCCGCCCCGCACTCATTTTTAAGCTTGTGATTGGCTGAACCGGAGGTAGGGAGCGCTCCATTGTAGTCACTTGGACCGCGGCAGAGGTGCACCAAAACCTAAACCTATCCTTAACTCTAACTCTAACCCTAACCCTAACCCCAACTCTAACCTTAACCCTAACCCTAACCCTAACTCTAACCCTAACCCTAACCTTAACCTCAGTAAAACTAACCTGCCAACGCTGGTGAGCAGCTAACCTGCTGACGCTGGTGAAAACGAGCGCTCCTTGCCTTAGCTCTCCTAGAATTTAGAAACTCGCCAGAGGCGAGGGGCAGAAAGGCCACTATTACCGTATTTCATCCAACATTGAAGTGCCCACAATATTTAGGTGCCAACCACTAGTGCCCAGTCTTCCTGCACCCTCATAATGACTGACCACTCACTGACTTTTCATTTAGATCACCAGGATATAGTTGTAATACATGATAATAGATTCTATTGTGTTATAACCACTATTATAATCTATTATAGTGTATTATAATTAGCATAGTAATATATTAATACGTTATAGTGTATTATAATCACAGTTATAATCCATTATAGTGTATTATAATTTAGGATAGTTGTAATACAAATGTATATTGTATTATAATCACATTTAAGGGTCAATTTGTTTCTTACCAATAGGGCTACGTTTGTGTAATGGAAAATGTAGATATTTTTTATGTGGTGTGGTGTGGTGTGGTGGGGTGTGGTGCTCAGGCGCGTCACCACCATTCATTGTGAGTACGACGGGACACCCCCACTTTCATAAAAACGTAATCTCATCCCCCCCACCTTTTTTGCCGGCCGGGGTGTTTTTTTTTAATTTTTTTTCCCTCCCCTGCGCTGCAAACTGGCTCTCATCAACACAAACGTAACCAGAGCTGCCAACCCTCACGCAATGAGCGTGAGACTCACGCAAATGACCCTCTTCTCACGCTCTCACGCCACACATCGTATTTCTCACGCCGTCATATCACCAGCCGTCACAAAGTGGAAAACTGTGTCAACTCAAGTGTCACTGAGACATCCACTTCGGCCGCGATTTGAGCAACAAAGGGCTTAAAATACTGTATCTGATTCTGAAGTAGCCCTAATGATTAGATGCGTCGCTGTGTGTGCGTGAGCGTCTGGTGTGAGGAACGCTGCATGCACGTTCCTGCGCACATCATTCTCTACAGTAAGATCGACAGGCGACAGGAGGATCTACAACATTAATTCAACACGTCCAAAATGCCCATTGCTTACTAGCAGGCAGTTTAAATGAGGAGGGACTTTTGGATGGATGCGTGTGCAAAAAGAACAGCTCTTCAAGCAAAAGACGCAAAAGACGCAAAAGATAAACATGTTGAATGATCGATTGTATAGATGAAAAAAATAAAATAAAGACTCTTGTTTTGAAATGCCCTTCTGTGCAGAGAGGAAATGGCTTTCATAGGACGAGCCTTTAACGGTCGTCCACTCTGTCGTCAGTGCGTATCTTGCGCCCTATGCTTGCGCCCTGATGGACTCGTGGTGAAATTAACAACACAGGCATAAATGGAATATAAACAGAACACCAAGACAAGACCATGTAGGCTATAAAGGCATTAAACATCGTCCTGCTCGTCTCATCGTACTCAGTCAGCAATTGGTGAGTGAGTCGTGGCTATTGGAGTTGGAGTGATGATGGATGCTATGCTGCTAGCTAACACTGTTTTGGCTAGCGTTGTGGACACATTGTATGGGTCTTGAAAATAGCTTCGCAGCGCGAAGCGACTCGTTTGTGAGCTTGTAGATCGGCTATTTTCACTTCTACTTGTTTGGGTTTAGTTTCTCTTGGTTCACAGGCTAAAACGTTTGGGTACCATCATGCTTGCTGTAGTGACAGTGGTGTAAAATTAAGTAGATTAACTGAAAAGCTTTTGGAACTGAATGATATGATACTGGTGTTGTCTGTATGTTGGAGTGTTGGTACCAAGAATTCCATCTACTATATAACTATAGACTATCTTGCTGGCTGGTGCATGTGGAGAGAGGCAAAGGGAAAGTGTAGTGTGCCGTTCCCGATTGTTTAGCAACAAAATAAACCGCGGAAATCCGAATAAAACGCGTTCAAAACCGCGAAAAACCACCAATTTTCGTGCACGCGCGCTTTGCGCGCGTGCATGTTGGCGCGGTTATGTCATCCCCCCACTCTCCAAGACGTTATAACGGGGCTTATTGTGAAGTCAGAGGTTTCTAAACGTCGTACCCATCTGCATGTTTAAGCGTTGGTTAAAATAGCTGCTCTACAAGCTCACGTTGTCTTGCGGATGCGACGCGTTGTGAGCTTGCAGATCAGCTATTTTTGGCATGCAACACACGTCATACGGCAAAGTAGTCAGGCTTTACTTGCATTGCGAGACATAACGAGGAAGATAAGCACCCAGACCCAGCGCAGTGAGCGCACCGAGGCGCTCAGTCCGCTCAACTTTCGCAAGGTCTTCAAGTCTGAAGCTGGGTGTTATTGGAGCATAATGTGAAATGCGAATGAAAAGAAAGACGCAAGGACAGAAGACCGCGGACTGAACGAGCGAACGAGCCGAGGAGCGCCGTTCATGGACGTCAGAATGAACGCGTTCGACAATAGCGTTCATCAAGCGGAAACAAAGAACGTTCAGTTCACGTTCGCTCAAAATATGAACGTGTTCGTGAACGATCGTTCATTGAACGCGTTCGGGTACAACACTGGTTATAGCGCCACCAGTGGGTCAACTTTTGCATAACAGATTTTTGGAACAAAATGCCTCAAATCCCGCATGCAGCGTCCGATTACTGTGAAAGGCCCAAAAACATGTGGCACCCTTCACATTGGCCTATTATAGCGCCACCAGACACTGACTTTATTCTTGATGTTGGTATTCAGTATTGGCCTGACACTGCCGTGAGGTGGTTCAGTGCTGGAGACATTCTCTCCTATCCTGACTTTTTACTTGATTTTATGCTGTCCTGGACTATGCTGTTATACCTGCCTGAATAAAGCTGCTGGAAACGTACTCATCATCTCGGATCCATATTCTTTTATATTTTAGTAAAGGTTCTATCTTTCTTTTATTTGTCTGAATTTCGTATTTATCAAGTCCTGCGCTGCGAGCTGGTAGATCTGCTATTTTTGAAAAGTCGTGAAAATGTGTGCAAATCTTTGAATATTTGTATTTTTTAAGCGAACATTTGTAACTCAAATTTTGCTTCTTGGGGGTCCCTGGAACTAAATATTTTGAAATGGGGGTCCGTGGCCCAATACATATCATTTTGCGGGTTCTTAACTTGAAAAAGTTTGAGCACCACTGCCATAGAAACATAGGTTAAAAAAAAACAAAAAAAAAAAAACATCTAGAATCGGGTCAAAACATATTCAAAGACTTCACAAAAATGTTCAAAATCTTTCAAAAATAGCAGCTCTACAAGCTCGCAGCATGCTGAGAGCTTATATATCTGCTATTAACCCTAACCCTAACCCTAACCCTTTCAATTAAAGCACAAAATAATGCCCCCACAGTGAATCCTTGTAACCAGGGCCCAGAATTTGGTGCGACACCCCTGCGCAAAGAATTGCGTTTTATGTGCTTAGACCACGGATCTGTGTCTAAGATTGAGGCCTCTCTGCAAGGCTGCAGGCTCCAGGCAATCTAATAACATCCCATGTTATCTATGAGCAAGTTTCAATAATCCCATACAGCTCAAGGTTCTCTCAACAAGCACTGGGGCCTAAGTCAGTGGTTCTCAACCTTTTCAAGCTGCGACCCCCAAAATAATCATATTTTAACTGGGGACACCCCCACCATGACAAGCACTAAAAGTTGAGGTATTACATTTTGTATAACACAGTTCTGTTATGAAATAGCAGATCTACATGCTCACAATGCCTCGTGTTGTGAGATTGATTGATTGATTGATTGATTGATTGATTGATTGATTGATTGATTGATTGAATGATTGAAGACTTTATTAGAAGTTTGCATAGAAAAAAGTACAGTTTCATGACGGTACAGTTCACTGGTACAAGGTCAACTAAAAGGATATCCTAGGAAAGCACTTGGCTTATTTACACAGGAAACCATTGAAGTATCTCAACATTGAATGACAGACGGATAGAACACAGTACTATGCAGTAGATATGGTCAGGAGAAAATAAAGATAAATAAACAGTGACTTAAAAAAAACAGTGCAAAAAATATATACCGTAGGTAATACACAGAAGGGTCAGGGTAAGGCTAGGCTTGTTTTGTTATTGCCAGTTGCTGCCGCCTGTAAGTGGTTTTTCAGGGCGATTTTAAAGGATGAGCATGTAGATATTTTCACAATTTCTGACATTAATATTTGACAATTTGGCCAATGTTTAATTTGACATGTTAGAAAGTCGTTAAATTGTCACTTTGTGCAGATACCCTCTATACTGTACACTTAACACTATGTTGGTTTGTTTACTGTTGAGTGAGAAAACAATGTTGCACATTAAGTTTATCATCTGTGGACCCCCCCCCCCCAAAATTATTTGGGGACACCGAACCACAGGTTGAGAACCACTGGCCTAAGTGATCAGAGAACAATTAAATACAGTATGTGTTGCAAAAACAAAAGTAACCACAAAATGGTGTCATTGCACTCCATCACAATGCTCCATATTATATACATCATTTTAGTAGTACAATGATCAGGCACCAGTGGGGTTCTACTTATAATTTTATGGACAGGCAGAGAGACAGTCCTGCTATTTGACCTGTGTGCTTCAAAAATGAACAATGTGACCTTCAGGGGTATAATAGTTGACAAAGAAAAAACAACAACATTATTCACTCTTTAAGTAAAAACAAAAATTATCTTGTTGTCCTTGCCTCTAAAATGATGACATTCTGTGAGCTGCTCCTACAAAGCCAAAGTGCACTAACTATGTTTTTGGACACACTGACTTATTTGTGGGCCGTATTAACGTAAAACTGGGCCCTAGACACAGGCTGATTTTCAGCCTGTGCCTTTTTATTTGTTTTCCTCTGTTAAAAACGGGTCACTAAACAATAATTTATAGCCTAATATAATGCAAGTCGCTCCCCTTCTCACCATACAATAATTAATAGGCTAATATAATGTCAATCGCTCCCCAGCTCATATGTAAACACTACAGCACTCTACCCCCCAAATTTGTACTTTACTTGAGTATTTCCGATTTACAATAGGCTACTTTTAATTCTACTCCACTACTTACATCTCAGAGGCAACAATTTTACTACAACTACAATTATTTGAAAACTTAATATCATCATGGTGGATCTCCATATATGGGCATAAAAGGGACAAGGAATGGTTAGCACCGCTCGAATAGGGACAAGGACTGACAGATACGGAGATATTTGCAAGTGTGACTCACCTCAAGGCAACCACACTTGCAATTTCCAATGGGGAATGTTAACCTGGTGAAATGCTAACCTGCCAACGCTGGTGGGGACTGCCCATAAGTTCGAAGGTTCATTAGTCCGAAAGTTCATTAGTCCGAATTTAGTTAGGGTTACTGAGGTTAGGGTTAGGGTTAAGGTTAGCGATAGAGTTAGGCATAGTATTCTTAACAAATTTGGACTAATGAACCTTCGGACTAATGAACCTTCGGACCAATGCCATGTCACCGACGCTGGTAAGTAGCTAACCTTCCGACGCTGGTGAGTAGCTAACCTGCCGACGCTGGTGAGTAGCTAACCTTCCGACGTTGGTGAGTAGCTAACCTTCCGACGCTGGTGAGAAGCTAACCTTCCGACGCTGGTGAGTAGCTAACCTTCCGACGCTGGTGAGTAGCTAACCTGCCGAAGCTGGTGAGTAGCTAACCTGCCGACGCTGGTGAGTAGCTAACCTTCCGACGCTGGTGAGTAGCTAACCTTCCGACGCTGGTGAGTAGCTAACCTTCCGACGCTGGTGAGTAGCTAACCTTCCGACGCTGGTGAGTAGCTAACCTTCCGACGCTGGTGAGTAGCTAACCTGCCGACGCTGGCGAGTAGCTAACCTGACGACGCTGGTGAGTCGGCAGACGAAAGGTTTGGTAGTTGAAGATGGTATGGACAGGCCTTTAAGTTAAGGCATAAGAGCTGGTACTTAAGACAATCAAAATAGAGCCCAGAATGTCTCCACTAGGCCTGATGGCTATAGTTTATGTTACAGTATGTCTTGTTATGGTTCAGCTCGTCCTTGAAGTAGCGACAGTAGAACTGTGAACTCTGACTTGTGCTCTGAGCAGAACTACTGTACCACTGACATGAAAGTTATGGTACTTCTCCCCATCATATCATGTACAGTACATAAAGCATAACCATCACCACTCATAGTGTCTTGATTGATTCTTACTGCCTCATCAATACTGATTGATAGTTAGTTAACCCTATAGCCAGGGTTGTAACAATACATTGTTTTTTATAAATTTGATAAAAGTTGGATGAGTAGTTTGTAAGTAATCATGAATTTGCTTTTTGAATTGATTGCTGTAGCGCCACCTATGGGCCGATCATGGTGAAAATGTATTGGGGTCTTCTGGGACACATCATACACTTGTGCACCAAATTTGGTGAAAATCAGCCAGGCAGATTTGAAGAAATGATGTCGACAGAAATACAGACAGACTCACATTGCCATATGTTGCCATGGTGTCAACATAGTGCCAGGGCGGGGGGAAAAAATGGAAACCGTTTTCTTTTTTCTTTTTTTGTGTGTGTGTGTGTGTGTGTGTGTGTGTGTCCTACTGGGACCATAGAACAGAAAAAACATGGTTTACAAGAATCTATATGAAAAATTTCAATAACTTCTTTTTGCTACATAACTACATACACTAGTAGTTATAGAGGACAATTATAATGTATTAAGGCATATTTGTTGTATTAGCCAGGGATCCCTTTAAAGGACCAGGTCACCTCTGGGACAACCAGATCTTATTTTATTGTTGTGTGGGACACGATCGACACAATCCTGAATATTATTTTGTGTTCAATCTGTGTTTTTAGATATGTTAGTATTTCAGCATGCTACAACTTGTCATATGATGCATTTTGCATCATATGACCAGTTGTAGCATGCTGAAATCGGCTGAAATACTAAAATATCTAATAACACAGATTGAACACAAAAAATAACTCAGGATTGTGTTGATCGTGTCCCAAACAACAATAAAATAAGATCTGGTTGTCCCAGAGGTGACCTGGTTCTTTAACTGAATGTGCGTGAGCGCACATGCATGCCCGCAACTGGTGCCGGCCCAGCTCAAGTCACCTTTTGACCAATTTGGCCCAGCTCCCAAAATGAGTTCGACATGCCTGGTTTAAGGTGTGATGCCCCACACAGTACATGTATTCTGGGTGTGGTTTGGGGTGTGATGCCCCACACAGTACATGTATTCTGGGTGTGGTTTGGGGTGTGATGCCCCACACAGTACATGTATTCTGGGTGGTTTGGGGTGTGCCTGCCTTGCTCCTACAATAAATAACTGTCTCCCTGTAGGTGAGCAGGGTGGGGCCTCATTGGCTGATGGCTCATTGGAGAGCCCCTGGCTGGGCCCGGTGACTCTAGGAGGATATAAAAGCCTCCCTCCTTCTCTAGTCCTGAGATGAGATCCAGAGGAGACAGACCTGCTGTCTCCACCACTGCTACCCCCAGTCTCCATGCCTCTGTGTATATATGTTTAGTTCTGTTTAGCTTTACTTTCCATCCAAAACCCTGCACTACACAATGCTTCACTCATCCACACTTACACCACTGTAACTGACTCCAAACCTCATAGGATCCTTTGTCATGCTGCTAACAACATTCTTTTGTTTATCTTTAGAGGCCTTATTTAATAAATACCCTTATGTTACACTTTTTCCTCTACCCCTACCCAATGTTTTGTCATGGCGCTGAGCCCATTGTGACATTTTCATCTTATCTTATTATGTATCCTACAGAACGTACAGAGAGTGCCAGGGTTAAATATGACCACTTTATCTACTGAGTCAGGACTGTGTGTGCGTGTGTGCATGTCTACACCATGGACAGCATCAGATCATATCCCACATATTAAAAGGTTGTACACTTGTGTTTACAAAGAACTGCACATAATAGCCAGGCATGACTGCATTGTTGACATTATTACCAAAGACGTGTCACCTACAGTATGTTTAATTGCTCTGTTGTGTTTTATAAAACTCCAGTGTGAAACCAGCGCAATAGAAATGTATGCCACCTTTAGCTACAATGTCCCTGAACTTCACATGAAACTGCTAGCATAGCCGCTTAGAAGGCTTCGCCTACACGAAAACAATGATAGCGAGCCGGCAGCGTTTTTGGGACCAGCACAGCTGATATCTTTGTTTGATGAGACCTGTTCCATAATGATATCGCCACTATTTATAGCTATTTCAAACAATCAGATTGCTTTGTCGGAACTACCTGTTGTATAATAATACGTATACAATACATTATGATATTTGATAGCTTGTAAGAGTCTAAATGTCTCCACTAGGCCTGATGGCCATTGTTTATCTTACAGTATGTCTTGTTATGGTTCAGCTCGTCCTTGAAGCAGCGACAGTAGAACTGTGAACTCTGCCTTGTGCTCTGAGCAGAACTACTGTACCAATCAATGACAGTGTTATTGTGTCATTGTACTTCTCCCCATCATATCATGTACATAAAGCATAACCATCACCACCTAGAATATTGTCTCGTCTTCTAATTGCCTCATCGATTAATGATTGATGCACAATTCCATAACACTGCCTGTCTGTCTTGTTTTCTCTCTCTCTCTCTCTCTCTCTCTCTCTCTCTCTCTCTCTCTCTCTCTCTCTCTCTCTCTGATGTCAATTACACATCACCTTGTTGTCCAAACACTACACACTATTCTCAGAATCAAATCTTAAAGCATTACAACACACAAATATTCAAATCTCTAAACATTCAGATGTGGAGAGCAATGTTGTTGTCTAGGACAATATTAGCTTCCACCGGGCTGCTCAAGTGTGTGAGCGGTTCCATCAAGTTTATTATGTCCCAAACTGGGCAATTCAGATGATAAAAAAAATAAACAAAAATAAAAATAATAACAATAATCTAAAAACACAATGAACTCACATAAACAAGAACATATACATGGACATGGTCACAAGACACATGGAAGTAGTTACACATGAGAATTTCTACCTATTATTTTTTGTTACGGGGCCTTTAACAATTGGCCGGAAGTCAATAATTCATATACAGAATTAAGGTGATGAGAGCTGTCCTCTTTAATAGATGGGGCATGATGCCTACATGTAAATCTATATATTTGTGTGCTGTTTTACGTTTGACTATGAAAAGAGTAGACCTACACTGAGTGATTTTACAATAGGCTCATTCTCCAGTCATTATCAATCATATGGCATGTGTGCGTGTGCACACGTGTGTGTGTGTGTGTGTGTGTGTGTGTGTGTGTGTGTGTGTGTGTGTGTGTGTGTGTGTGTGTGTGTGTGTGTGTGTGTGTGTGTGTGTGTGTGTGCGCCTGCGTGCATTTCTGCATGGTTCTTCACTGAATTACTTCCAGACAAATGATGACATTTGAGAACAAAGACCTTCGCCTTCATGATTTTGAATAGGTAACTTCTGTTACTGTCTTTGTAATCTGTCTAACTATAAATGTTGTAATTTGGTAAAACATTTGATGGATACCAGTAGAAGGCCAAACACAGCATGTATACAAAGCTATGGAAACAATGAATCTTCAAAACATTTAAACTGATGTATGTCACTCAGGTTTCATAATGCTATAATGTCTAACAGTTTGCTTCTTGTCATTTATTTTAGGGGCGACTAAAGAACAATGCTGTCCTACAAGGGAACAGTCCCACAAGGATGCAGAATGTGAAAACAGAGTTAAGGCCTGTCCATAGTATCTCCGAAACCGAACTTTTCTTCAGCGTTCTGACTTTCCGACATGCAGATTTCCAAACTCTAGTTCTGTGTAATGTCACCAGAAGTTCACAAGTGACGTCATTTTGTAATTGAACAGGACTTTTATGACGAAAAGTTCGGTTTCGGAGAGACTGGACAGAGACGGCTTCCTCAACTGGATGATGCAACACCCCAGTAGAGACTCTGTCTCTGTCTCTCTTTCTCTCCCCTCAGTAGCACGATGCTGCCCTGTGATTGGCTCAAAGAAACACCTACACGCACAGCAGGCCCAGATTCCCAATCTACAACATGAATGGATACTGGATCACAGAAAACCAAGAACCTAAAACTGTTTTGTTACAATTTATCCTTTATTTTTTATTTTTATAATTTTTAGTTTTTTTTATAGGCTACTGGTGTATGTACACTTGCACATTTGATATGTGTGCCTCTTCCTTGACAGTGCTGCTATCTATATTTACATTGTTTTATTTTTTAATCTTTTTTTTTCTTTTAATAAACTGTCAAAATGATGTCTATTTACATCCTTGCAAAATGTAGTTGTTTACAATAATGACCACGGTTAATGTCAACACTGTTTATTTTACTACTGTATTTAAATCTTCCTAGGTTAGACCCATGTTAGAAAGGCACATCTGGCCCAGTCAGAATGAAGGTCGAGCCCACTTGGATCCCACATTATGGCTCCTACATAGAATTTCCTAGGTGGGGCCCACCTAGGTAGAACCTAAAGCACATACGGGTGCTTTAAGGATGGATGTGATGCGTTGTGAACTTGTGAGCTTGTATATCAGCTATTTTCAGGCATACGAAACGAACAAGCACCGGTCACAACGCCAGAATGAATGTGTTCACGGATAGCGTTCGGCTAGCATAAATACAGTATGTTCAGTTCACGTTTGTTTGTTTCTGTATGCCTTAGTCTATAGCTTGGCCCCGTTATCACTGCTTGCAACTATATTATTACGTTGAATATTGATATTTACACTGAAGAAAACTCAATTGTATCACATAAAAACATGGTGTCCCTCTGTGGTAACTCTGAGGACCCCCTAGGGGTCCTAGACCACCTATTGAAGAGCCTTGGATTACGTGGCAGCTTTTCAGAACATGTTTACTGAAGCCTATTGGAGGACACAGAACAGACTCGTTGGTAGAAAGATTATATATTCATGACCTTGTGCTACAGTATATGAAGCTGAACCATCCTGTCTGCTACATTCACATTCACATTCACCACAAGAGAGGATGAAGGCTTCTGTTACTCTGCTACTCCACCTGGTGGTGCTGTTGTGTCTGTCCGGGACAATGGTTCAGGGACAGGGATGGATGGATGCTATGAATGCAGGTATATTTAAAGGGATATTCCACTTTAAAAAAAACTTTTGGTCATTTTATCGTCCAATCAGGCTTTTATGAAGACCCCAAACAGATTTTAATTTGCTTGATTCAATATTAAATGTTATCCGGCCCTCCAGGCCCATGACCTCTCCACATACACACCCATTGTAACTTCAAACTCCATTTGATAGATTCATCAAAAACACCCATTATTTTTTCTGGTGACTCATAATACCCTCCTAATACGTGAGCAGGCCGTGTTTTGTTGATAACTTATTTCATTTAGTTGTAATAATTCTTTACGAAAATGGAAAAAATGTAATACAAAAATTCATTATTAAAAATAAATGAAAAAAGTTATCAAAAACACCTGCTCACGTATTAGGAGGGTAGTATGAGTCACCAAAAAATTAATGGGTGTTTTTAATGAATCTATCATGGTTAAAATGGAGTTTGAAGGTATGGGTGTGTATGTGGAGTGGCTGTACATCAAATATCTAAATATTGAATCAAGCAACTTAAAAAACTGTTCAGGGTTTTCATAAAAGCCTGATTAGACGATAAAATGTCCAAAAGTTTTTTTGAAAGTTAAATATCCCTTTAACATCAACTATAATACATGTTTGTACTGAGAAGTCAATTAATGTCTATCCAATGGTTTACATTTTCTGTTTGCCGTGTGGCCTCAATCTTTATATGTATCTATACCATCTCTTTCTGGTGGAAACCATATATATTCAAAACCTTTTCAGGATTCAAACTCAAAGGCATCAAAAGTAGCAGATCTACAAGTCCCAGCTTGTAGATCTGCTACTTTCTGATACTTTTGTGTGACACTAATTATGATGAAGGAGGGTGGTGAGAGTATTTAAATGATTGTAATGTTTAATTTAATGTATGATTACAGATTTGGAGGAGGAGATGAAGACCATGAAGGATCAGATTAAAGGTGATTTCATCTCACGTGAACTTCAATCAATGTTTCTGATGAGAATTACACTTTCATGACACCTATCTGTCTGTGTCTCTCTGTCTCTCTGTCACTCTCTCTCTGAGATATATATATATATACATACATATATAGTTGTGCTTGAAATTATTCAACCCCCTCTGACAAATTTGTTCATTTGTGTAACCACTGTTCCTTTGATTTAGAACTTGTCAACTTTTTTTTTTTTCCAAAGCAATGATCTCTTCTCTGAACTTTTCTGACCATTCCTTAGATTTAGCCATGTTTCTAACTGCTCTAATAACAGTCAACAAGTCAACAAACTTCTAGTCAGGCCAGATTACACATCTGATGCAACTATTTAAGCCCTTGATTAGTCGATTGCAGTTGATTACAGATGTTGTCAGGTGTAATTAAGAGTTGAATAATTGAAAGTGAAAGTCGCGTTGAGAGTGGCATTTAGCATTGAATCACGATGGTAAATACGGTAAATGACAATAACAGCTTTAATGACTGTCTTACAGCACTACAACAGAACCAAAGTAATCTAATCACACGCAAACTTAAAGGGATAGTTCACCCAAAACATTACTTTTTGTCTCCACCAGCCGAAAGGCATGGGGAGAGACTATGTTTTTGCCCCTGTCCGTCCGTCCGTCCGTCCGTACGTGTGTGTGTGTCCGACCGTGCATATGTCCGTCCGTGCGTGTGTCCATCCATCCAGTTTGTTACCAGCTAATCTCCGGCGCCGTTGGCCTGGTCACTGCCAAACTGTGCACACACACTCCCTGGATGCCAATTCAGAACCTCTGCCACACATTTTTCACATGGGCCTGTTCTAGCGCCACCAGGAGGCCGATTTTTGCAAAACTAACTTTTGGCCAAAAATCACGCAAATTGGTAGACAGTATCTAGTCATGTGATCGACATGGATCTGTCAGATTTTCCATATTCCATCCTGATTGGCTAAAACTGGCTTCCAGGATTGGTCCGTTTTGAATAAAAACAGACCTGAACTAGAAGCAGTGCTGTTCCGAGCACAGGTCTCCACCAGGGCATGCATCCTGGTGGCGCTATAATAGTCCAATGTGAAAAGGGTATAATTTGTTCCTTGACCAAGTGAGAATATGTGTGTCAAATTAAACAGTAGTGATGATTTGAGGCATTTTGTTTAAAAAAAAAACTGATCAATCCTGCAAACTTTGGAAGCCAATATTAGCCAATTAGGATGGAATATGAAATATCAGCCTCTGGAGTACGCATACAAAGATTTCCACTGATGGGTGGAGTTAAAGGTAAAAACACAAATTGGCCTGTTATAGTGCCACCATGAGGTTCATTTGAGAAATTTGAAGTGACATGTCTTCCTCGGTCTATAGGGAATGTGCATGCACAATTTCATCAAAATTGCATGCTGTGTTCATGATTTGAGGCATTTTGTTCGAAACGGACCAATCCTGCAAAGTTCGGAGGCCAATCTTAGCCAATCAGGATGGAATATGTAATATGGGACAGATCCGGCTTGATCACAAGACTGTAAAGATAATGTGTACTGGAATCATGAGCGGAATCATGAAATCGTGCATGTATGGCCTGAGCCACAGGCACAGGGTAGTGGTCCAGGCACCTAGGCTGGTAATCCAGACCTGCCTTGGAGCGTTGCGGGTTCGAGTCCCGATCTCTTCCTCTAGGCAGAGGAAGAGATGCCACTTTAAAAATCTCCATAATAAATCGATAGAAAAAGAAAAACCTTTCACACAAATATGAATTGAATGAATTAAAACCTTTCAATGTGTGCGTTTGCAGCATAGCGTAGGACTGTACGGTAAATGTCAATAACGGCTTTAATGAATGTGTTTATACCACCCCAGAGCTGTGGTCTCTGCTGATGGGAATGCTGGGCATCGACCACGCCCAGTTAGAAGCCATGTCCTCCACCCAGTGGATGGAGGTGGGCAAGAACATCTACACTAGGCTGGAAACCATGGAGGAATCACTGGAGACCAGGGCTGAAGGTAACATAAACTTTAATCGATGAGTTTATACTGTAATCAGTGGTGAAAGTGGTTTGAAATTCTTGCCGGAACTGTCATAAATTGGCCGCGCGGCTTTGGGAGGCTCTAATCCCCCAAAACCCCTGAAATGCATAGAAAACTGCATTTTGGGAGGCCCATCTGCTGCCCTTCTATAATAAGTCTCTTCATATTGTTCATTGTTCCATACAGAAGGGTAAGCATATATATATATATATTATTATTATATTTATTATATTATTACCCATATTATTATTACCCCTATCGTTAAATCGGTCCACGAAGCCGAGGTCCTAGGGCTGGTGTACACGACAAATTTCCAAACCCCGCTGTGTGTTCCCTGGGGGCGTGAAAAATAAGGGGGTGGGCTCTACATGTCCTCTGGGACCCCATCTACGTATGGACACCACTTGTTCGCCCATCCGTCTTACGGATGCTTTTTTATTCCATTTTATTTGTTTTAGGGTCCTATCTTGCAGTTCAAGCCTATTTCCACAGGGTGGCAGGCTACTTTCCCAACCTACTGGAGGTGAACATTCAGGGGCGTCAATTGGGTATGGCAAGCTATGGCAGCTGCCATACCTTGGCTACAGGGGGGAAATAATTAAATGTACTTTTCATCGTGCCTGTTGCTAAGGTATGGCAACATGATTGGTGTCTTGCAAGACACCAGTCATGTTGCCATACCTTAGCCTTTCCTGAACTGACGCCGCTGTGAACATGTGTACACAGCCAGCATATTACTCAATGCCAAACTTTGCACACACACTCCTTGCCTGCCAATCCACAACCTCCACCGCTCCAGGGACCCCCAGGGCTTATCTCCCGATTAGGACACTTTCCAGCATAGTGACATGCAGAACAAACTGTCCATATAGTATGGTTTACATAAAAGTCAGTTGTCTTTCACACACACACACACACACACACACACACACACACACACACACACACACACACACACACACACACACATATATATATATATACACATATATGTATATATATATATATATATATATATATATATATATATATATATATATATTTCATTTATTTATTTCATAAATATTTTTCATCACAATTGGGTTTGTGGGGAGCCATCCCTGCTTCAAGCTGTCACAGCACGGCACCAACACTTCAAACTAGTTAAAAAACCCAATACAGCAGATCTACAAGCACCTCACAGATCTACAAGCACCTCGCACATGCCAGGGACAGAGTAGGTTGGCCTGCATAAGCCTTGCTGTCAACACACTATACTACACCACTCAGGCCACCAAGCCAGGTGTGGTCAATTAGTGCCTTCTTTTGATCAGTGGCTTCTGCTTGATGAGTGGCACCAGTCTGTCTTTGTTCCCTGGTCAGTCAAGTTCACTGGGAGAGAATGTTTCAGATCAGTGCAAGTGTATTTGTTTTCCATTTGGACTTACTGTGTTTTGTTGGTACAGTATGCGTGCGACTAACTAATATTTCTGATAATTCCAATTTGTTTGTTGTTTAATTAGCCGGATTGTGAATGCCCTGCATTTTTCTTTCATCTTTAGAACCACACGTGTGTAACAAAACAGAGTGGTGATCATTTGGTGTGGGTGAAGAGAAGAAAAACATTTCATTAAAGGAGTAGTTCACCCCCAAAGTGACTTTTTTTCTATTGAACTCATGTCTCCATGGCGTGAGTAATACATTGAAAAAATAAGTCATTTTGGGGGTGAACTACTCCTTGAATGTCAGTTTTGTGGTGTTTTGACTGGACACCCTGAACATATTGCCAGATAGATAGACAGACAGACAGACAGACAGACAGACAGACAGACAGACAGACAGAGAATTGTAGGCCTTGCATTTATTTGACTTGGTTCCAACAGATGGCGAAAATAGCTAATCTTCAAGCTCACAATGCCTCACTGTTTGGACAAAGAGTTGAGGCGTTACATTTTGTAAAACACGGCCTTGTGAAAATAGCAGATCTACATGCTCACAACACCTCACAACGCAGGGCGGCGTGAGCATGTAGATCTGATATTTTCACAATTTCTGCCCCTAATATTTAATTTATCATTTTAAAAGTATTAAAAAGTCCTTAAATTGTCTCTTTAGAAATGTGCAGATAGCCTCTGTATACTGTTGAGTGGAAAAACAATGTTTCACATTAAGCTAAACATTTGGGACCACCCAAGATCATTTGGAGACCCCTCTAGGGGTCCCATAGTTGAACCACTGACTTATAAGGGGAGTATGGAGACCCCTCTAGGGGTCCCATAGTTGAACCACTGACTTCTAAGGGGAGTATATGAGGCTGGATCCGTCTGGAACACTGCACTAGGCTCTCGCCAGCTCTGTAGCTCTCCACACTTGAACAGTTGTGTCCTTAAATTCAATTATAATAATTAACCCCTGTATATACGGGCAATAGTTTTACATGACTTTGTGTACACAGCCAATAGTTTTACATGAACATGTCTAGGCTTTAGTACTGTACTGCCTCGTATAGCCCAACAGAGCCCAGCACAGAACAGCACAGCCCACCAGAGCCCAATACAGCCCCCCAGAGCCCAACAGAGTCCAGCAAACCTAAGTCCAGCCCAGCCGAGTAGGAGTATAGACCGGGGAAAGGGGGTAGTTAGATGACTCCACCAGGCCATTACTGTCCAGATCTGGCTTGAATAGGCCAGACTAGGGTAGACAGGACTGCACCAGACAACACCAGGCTGCTCCAGCCTGGTGGGACACTCAGAGACTTTGTAAACGCCTGTGTACATTTCCCATAGATTCTATGGGACTTGAACACTTGCTCCTGCCCTTCGTGTACACAATCTGTGCCGTGTCCCCTCAGAGGGACATTGTGGGCCCCCCGACCTCACTTTGAGAACCGGCCATGGACCACTTGATAAGCCCACAGTGTCCCTCTGAGGGTCCCCCGACCTCACTTTGAGAACCGACCATGGACCACTTGATAAGCCCACAGTGTCCCTCTGAGGGTTCATGTAAAACTACTGGTGACTTTGTACACGCCTGTGTACATTTCCCATAGATTCTATGGGACTTGAACACTTGCTCCTGCCCTTCGTGTACACGGTCTGTGCCGTGTCCCCTCAGAGGGACACTGTGGGCCCCCGACCTCACTTTGAGAACCGACCATGGACCACTTGATAAGCCCACAGTGTCCCTCTGAGGGTCCCCCGACCTCACTTTGAGGACCGACCATGGACCACTTGATAAGCCCACAGTGTCCCTCTGAGGGTCCCCGACCTCACTTTGAGAACCGACCATGGACCACTTGATAAGCCCACAGTGTCCCTCTGAGGGTTCATGTAAAACTACTGGTGACTTTGTACATGCCTGTGTACATTTCCCATAGATTCTATGGGACTTGAACACTTGCTCCTGCCCTTCGTGTACACGGTCTGTGCCGTGTCCCCTCAGAGGGACACTGTGGGCCCCCCGACCTCACTTTGAGAACCGGCCATGGACCACTTGATAAGCCCACAGTGTCCCTCTGAGGGTTCATGTAAAACTTAAAACTAATGCCCGTGTACACAGTGGTTAATCGCATGTGCAAGGATCTACAGAGCTGGCTGGAGCAGCCTGGTGGAGTCTGGTGCAGTCCTGTCTACCCTGGTCTGGCCTATTCAAGCCAGATCTGGACAGTAATGGCCTGGTGGAGTCATCTAACTACCCCCTTTCCCCGGTCTATACTCCTACTCGGCAGGACTGGGCTGGACTTAGGTTTGCTGGACTCTGTTGGGCTCTGGGGGGCTGTATTGGGCTCTGGTGGGCTGTGCTGTTCTGTGCTGGGCTCTGTTGGGCTATACGAGGCAGTACAGTACTAAAGCCTAGACATGTTCATGTAAAACTATTGGCCGTGTACACAAAGTCATGTAAAACTATTGCCTGTGTACACAGTGGCTTTTTCCTTGACCTTTCGAGTTAGGAGTGTCGTAGAGACACGAGACCGGGTTTGTTGGATTCAGCGTCAAAAAGTAAGTCAGAATAAGTGTCTTTTATCCGAAAGAATGTGTAATCGTGTTGGTGGCGTGCAAATTTCGTGTCTTTTTCGCAATCATAAAGGGTTCAAAGTGTCGGAGAGACACGAAACCCATTCCATCGGATCAGGCATCCTTCAAATATGAAAAGTGTTTCCTGCGTAAAACAAACAGATTTTTTTAGATTTTTTTATTGATTTTAAGGACAAAAATCCGGGTTTCGGTGTCTTTTTCGCAATCGTAAAGGGTCATGAGAACCTAAGTCCAGCCCAGCCGAGTAGGAGTATAGACCGGGGAAAGGGGGTAGTTAGATGACTCCACCAGGCCATTACTGTCCAGATCTGGCTTGAATAGGCCAGACTAGGGTAGACAGGACTGCACCAGACAACACCAGGCTGCTCCAGCCTTGTGGGACACTCAGAGACTTTGTAAACGCCTGTGTACATTTCCCATAGATTCTATGGGACTTGAACACTTGCTCCTGCCCTTCGTGTACACAATCTGTGCCGTGTCCCCTCAGAGGGACATTGTGGGCCCCCCGACCTCACTTTGAGAACCGGCCATGGACCAGATCGAGCATGCTTCAAATATGAAACGTGTGTCCTGCCTGAAACAAAACATATTTTTTTGATTTTTTTATTCATTTTAAGGACAAAGGGCCTGTTTTGACGCCTAAAACGACCCTTTTCCTTGACCTTTCGAGTTAGGAGTGCCGTGTACACAGGATCTACAGAGCTGGCTGGAGCATGGAGCAGCCTGGTGGAGTCTGGTGCAGTCATCTAACTACCCCCCTTCCCTGGTCTATACTCCTATTGGGCAGGACTGGGCTGGACTTAGGTTTGCTGGAGTCTATTGGGCTCTGGTAGGCTGTATTGGGCTCTGGTGGGCCGTGTTGTGCTGTGATGGGCTCTGTTGGGCTACACGAGACAGTACAGTACTAAAGCCTGAACATGTTCATGTAAAACTATTGGCTGTGTACACAAAGTCATGTGAAACTATTGCCCGTATATACAGGGGTTAATTATTATAATTGAATTTAAGGACACAACTGTTCAAGTGTGGAGAGCTACAGAGCTGGCGAGAGCCTAGTGCAGTGTTCCAGACGGATCCAGCCTCATATACTCCCCTTATAAGTCAGTGGTTCAACTATGGGACCCCTAGAGGGGTCTCCATACTCCCCTTATAAGTCAGTGGTTCAACTATGGGACCCCTAGAGGGGTCTCCAAATGATCTTGGGTGGTCCCAAATGTTTAGCTTAATGTGAAACATTGTTTTTCCACTCAACAGTATACAGAGGCTATCTGCACATTTCTAAAGAGACAATTTAAGGACTTTTTAATACTTTTAAAATGATAAATTAAATATTAGGGGCAGAAATTGTGAAAATATCAGATCTACATGCTCACGCCGCCCTGCGTTGTGAGGTGTTGTGAGCATGTAGATCTGCTATTTTCACAAGGCCGTGTTTTACAAAATGTAACGCCTCAACTCTTTGTCCAAACAGTGAGGCATTGTGAGCTTGAAGATTAGCTATTTTCGCCATCTGTTGGAACCAAGTCAAATAAATGCAAGGCCTACAATTCTCTGTCTGTCTGTCTGTCTGTCTGTCTGTCTGTCTGTCTGTCTATCTATCTGGCAATATGTTCAGGGTGTCCAGTCAAAACACCACAAAACTGACATTCAAGGAGTAGTTCACCCCCAAAATGACTTATTTTTTCAATGTATTACTCACGCCATGGAGACTTGAGTTCAATAGAAAAAAAGTCACTTTGGGGGTGAACTACTCCTTTAATGAAATGTTTTTCTTCTCTTCACCCACACCAAATGATCACCACTCTGTTTTGTTACACACGTGTGGTTCTAAAGATGAAAGAAAAATGCAGGGCATTCACAATCCGGCTAATTAAACAACAAACAAATTGGAATTATCAGAAATATTAGTTAGTCGCACGCATACTGTACCAACAAAACACAGTAAGTCCAAATGGAAAACAAATACACTTGCACTGATCTGAAACATTCTCTCCCAGTGAACTTGACTGACCAGGGAACAAAGACAGACTGGTGCCACTCATCAAGCAGAAGCCACTGATCAAAAGAAGGCACTAATTGACCACACCTGGCTTGGTGGCCTGAGTGGTGTAGTATAGTGTGTTGACAGCAAGGCTTATACAGGCCAACCTACTCTGTCCCTGGCATGTGCGAGGTGCTTGTAGATCTGTGAGGTGCTTGTAGATCTGCTGTATTGGGTTTTTTAACTAGTTTGAAGTGTTGGTGCCATGCTGTGACAGCTTGAAGCAGGGATGGCTCCCCACAAACCCAATTGTGATGAAAAATATTTATGAAATAAATAAATGAAATATATATATATATATATATATATATATATATATATATATATATATATATATATATATATGTATATATATATATATATATATATATATATATATATGTATATATATATATATATATATGTGTGTGTGTGTGTGTGTGTGTGTGTGTGTGTGTGTGTGTGTGTGTGTGTGTGTGTGTGTGTGTGTGTGTGTGTGTGTGAAAGACAACTGACTTTTATGTAAACCATACTATATGGACAGTTTGTTCTGCATGTCACTATGCTGGAAAGTGTCCTAATTGGGAGATAAGCCCTGGGGGTCCCTGGAGGGGTGGAGGTTGTGGATTGGCAGGCAAGGAGTGTGTGTGCAAAGTTTGGCATTGAGTAATATGCTGGCTGTGTACACATGTTCACAGCTGCGTCAGTTCAGGAAAGGCTAAGCTATGGCAACATGACTGGTGTCTTGCAAGACACCAATCATGTTGCCATACCTTAGCAACAGGCACGATGAAAAGTACATTTAATTATTTCCCCCCTGTAGCCAAGGTATGGATAAGCCCACAGTGTCCCTCTGAGGGTCCCCCGACCTCACTTTGAGAACCACCTCGGACCACTTGATAAGCCCACAGTGTCCCTCTGAGGGTTCATGTAAAACTACTGGTCGTGGACACCACCTAGGGCCTGTGTACATATGGCTCTCTGCTGCCCCCCAGTAAGAAACTATAGACGGCACAGACCGTGTACACGAAGGGCAGGAGCAAGTGGTCAAGTCCCATAGAATCTATGGGAAATGTACGAAGTCGTGTACAAAGTCACCGGTTGGTCCACGAGCCATAGTTTTTTCCATTGTAGCTCCCTACAGTGTACACGAATATGATTATTAATATTATTATAACCAGTTATCTAAAGTAACTAAGTAGACCTCGGCTACATTTACTAAAGTAGGCTACTGTATTTAAGTACAGGTTTTAAGTATAGCCTAGCCTACTTTACTGGAGTATTTCCAATACTTTTAATTCTACTCCACTACATCTCCCATTTCCAGATGCAGAATTGAATCATTTTGGTCTATTCTGCATTTATTGCCGCATGCAGGCACAGACACGAGTCCTCCTAGAGATGGGATTTATGGCTCTTTGAAGTGAGCCGGATCTCTGGGATCCGTTCCTTTCAAAGAGCCGTTCAAAAGACGTAGGCCTACATTTTGATACTTCTACTACTCAAGTACATTAACATTCCAAACTTCTACTTGATTGCAGTATTGATATTTCTAAAGAAATTGAGTAATTTTCCCACCACTGTTCATTAGAAAGGAACGGCTCCCTACTGTGAACCGAATCCTATCGTTCATTTCAAAGAGCCGTTCAAAAGACTCGATTCGTTCGCGAACGTCCCACCCACTCGCTCCGTGTCAAACAAACACTGAAACGCAAACAGACTGGATCACACTGACCTACACAAACCCACGGGAATAATTTAGAAGCACTTTATCAGAAAATATAACTAGTAGGTTAACACTTGTCTACTGTATGTTAATCTGACTTTAGTATAGGCTATTGTTTTCTTCCTGGACGTGCGTTTGTGGCAGGCTATTTAACATGGGATTTTGACAGCTGGCTTCTCCTTTTCTTAACGGAACGCCGTTCCGGCCCCGAATGTTTTAACGGAACGGGGGTTCCGGCCGTTCCGGCTCACTTTCACCACTGACTGTAATACTGAGAAGGACATTCATGGCTTGCCTGGCTCCAGCCCATAGACCCACCACTCTCTGAGCGGACTGCTTTTCTTGGTCTGGTGTTGCGTAATGAACCTAGAGTTACTCTGGTCTGAGGCAAGACCAGGCCAGTGAGAGTCGGAGCCTCGGAGGAGGGGGTGGGTTAAAGGGCCTACACCATGCTTTTAAAACTATATTTTTTGTATAAATATACAAGTTTTTGAAAAAAAGTTTTTTGAAAAAAAAAATTGAATATTTTTTTTGACTTTTTGACAGTTTTTTAAAAAAAAAATTTGAAAAACTTTTTTTTTTTTAAATTTTTTTTTTACTCTGAAAAAAAAAACGGGAAACGCGTGTGACGTCACATGCGTCAACTCTCAGAACAGCACTGTTCTGAGAACCCGTGGAAAGCTTTTCATCTCTGTCTTCCCAAAACCAGAGAAAGACACAATGTACAGAAATAGGACTTTGTGAGGATAGAAGGTGCCAGTGGGACCCCCAAAAAAGGTTTTAAAATAGAAAAAGTGAAAATTCATGGTGTAGGTCCTTTAACGAGACAAGCAAATCAGCAGAAACAGAAAATCAACAGAAACAATGGAGGAAGCTCAGCCAGTGCTCTTAATTGCTCCCTTTGAACTTCAAAGGGGTTGTGCACTAAGGTAATTGATGGGGCCATAAAAGTGTCAAGTCCTCGTTAGTGATCTCTCTAATCAATGAAATCAAAGACAACAATCTGTTTGATGCCTGTCATAGAGGGGAGGGGGAGGGGGAAATGTTTTTGTGTACACACAAGTCAAACACAACCCCTCCCACCAATCCCCTCCCCTTTGAAATCGCTTACAATGGGGACAATGTCAGACTCAAGCTCCAGCGCTGAGTCTGAAATCAGGCTAATTCATGGCCAACCAATCCTTTTTGTTTGTTTCACTGTTTATTTTTACTATTTAACACGATTATTTAAATGAAAGCAAAGGTTTTCATGCATGTGTTTACTGCATTAGGGAGTGACATTACAGAATGATGTGTGGAGATCTCATAATGAATGAATTCATCTCACAAACTTTAATATTATGTGTAATAAATGTGGGTTCAAAACCGTTACTTTCTCAGGATTCAATTTAAAACAAAAAACTTAGTAGCAGATCTACAAGTTCCAGCATGTAGATCTGCTACTTTTTGCTACTTTTGAAAGACGCTGTAGTTAGGATGAAGGAGGGTGTTGAGAGTATTTAATTGATTGTAAATGTTTAATTTAATATTATGTGTGATTACAGAGTTGGAGGAGGAGATGAAGACCATCAAGGAACAGAACGCAGGTGAATTAATCTCACATGAATTTCAATCAATGCTTCTGATGAGAATTACACTCTCATGACCTCGCAGTTATATTATATTAAAGAAAGTGTTCAATGAAATTAATGTAAAACTTTCAATGCATGTGTTTACAGCAGATGGTGTACGTTAAATGACATTAAAAGTTTGAATTAATGTGACATTACAGCACAAGAGGAGCGCTTGAATCGAGCTTTCCAACAGAACCAAGGTGAACTTTAATCAGTGTTTCTGATGAGAATTACATTTTCTGATCCCCGCTCTACAAAATATATATTTAAAAACGGTACGGTAAATGACAATAACAGCTTTAATTACTGTCTTACAGCACTACAGGAGGGCTTGGCAACAGCAAACAGACAGAATCAAGGTAAACGAATTGCACGCAAAGTTCAAGGATCGTTCACCCCCTATCGACTGTGGTTGTTTGTAGTAGCCTTTAACAGATTACTCAGCCAGCCAAGGAGACTTGATAAATGTGGGTTCTCTATAATTACTACAAACTGTAGGTATAATGTTAGAACCAGAAAGCCCCACAGAAAATGAATATAAAGATATAATAAAGTGATCTGTATTCAAGTAGACTACAGATTAATACAAATAATGAGTTAAAACAGTGTTACACTACAACAGGTCTTGTTATTATGATGACATGATAGTGCTCACCTAGCCTGGTATAACCAGCCTAGATACTAATGCATCTAACTAACTAACTGCAGCATCTAGTCTGGACGTTCTCCCATTCAGAAGAAATTCATGGGAGGAGGTAAGAAAAACTAGGGATGGAGGGGAGATGGGGAGGAGCTGTTTATTTTTACTATTTAACACGTTATTTAAATGAAAGCAAAGGTTTTCATGCATGTGTTTACTGCATTAGGGAGTGACATTACAGAATGATGTGTGGAGAACTCATAATGAATGAATTCATCTCACATAAACTTTAATAGATGTGTGATAAATGTGGGATCAAAACTGTTACCTTCTCAGGATTCAATTTCAAAAAACTTAAAAGTAGCAGATCTACAAGTTCCAGCTTGTAGATCTGCTACTTTTTGCTACTTTTGAAAGACGCTGTAGTTATGATGAAGGAGGGTGTTGAGAGTATTTAATTGATTGTAAATGTTTAATTTAATATTATGTGTGATTACAGAGTTGGAGGAGGAGATGAAGACCATCAAGGAACAGAACACAGGTGAATTAATCTCACATGAATTTCAATCAACGTTTCTGATGAGAATTACACTTTCATGACCTCGCAGTTATATTATATTAAAGAAAGTGTTCAATGAAATTAATGTAAAACTTTCAATGCATGTGTTTACAGCAGATGGTGTACGTTAAATGACATTAAAAGTTTGAATTAATGTGTCATTACAGCACAAGAGGAGCGCTTGAATCAAGCTTTCCAACAGAACCAAGGTGAACTTTAATCAGTGTT
The DNA here is from genome assembly GCF_963921795.1 of Nannobrachium achirus. Taxonomy (NCBI): domain Eukaryota; kingdom Metazoa; phylum Chordata; class Actinopteri; order Myctophiformes; family Myctophidae; genus Nannobrachium; species Nannobrachium achirus. The sequence goes on along the minus strand of NC_137831.1, from coordinate 46,219,836 downwards.
TCTGATGAGAATTACATTTTCTGATCCCCGCTCTACAAATATATATAAAAAAAGAAAATACGTGTTTACAGGAGATGGTGTACGGTAAATGACAATAACAGCTTTAATTACTGTCTTACAGCACTACAGGAGGGCTTGGCAACAGCAAACAGACAGAATCAAGGTAAACGAATTGCACGCAAAGTTCAAGGATAGTTCACCCCCTATCGACTGTGGTTGTTTGTAGTAGCCTTTCACAGATTACTCAGCCCAGCCAAGGAGACTTGATAAATGTGGGTTCTCTATAATTACTACAAACTGTAGGTATAATGTTAGAACCAGAAAGCCCCACATAAAATGAATATAAAGATATAATAAAGTGATCTGTATTCAAGTAGGCTACAGATTAATAAAATAATGAGTTAAAACAGTGTTACAAACAGGTCTTTTTATTATGATGACATGATAGTGCTCACCTAGCCTGGTATAACCAGCCTAGATACTAATGCATCTAACTAACTAACTGCAGTATAATTTCCTCCTTGTTTGCTAGGTCCACTAACATTCAAATCTACAGTGTGTGCTAGGTCAGCAACAACTGTCTAGAGTGTGTGCTAGGTCAGCTAACAACTGTCCAGAGTGTTTGCTAGGTCAGCTAACAACATAGGTCAGCGGAGCGGAGGCAGATTCTGTTACTCCCAAGAACCCAGCCCTACAGTATTTACCTACAGGAGACCATATTGTCTTATTATGTGTAGCCTCCCCAATGCAAAAGCAGCTAGCCCCTTGCCTACCTGTCTTCACCGTCAACATGACTAAAGGTTCACTATGTATTTTTGTTGGATTTCTTTGGGGATTAGTACAACTATACATTTTTGGAATCTTCAGAGCATGGGGAATCGAAAAATCTTTGTTGCCATTTGCACAGACACCTGCAACGCCACCATTTTGGATGTTCAAAATGGCCGACATAAGATACATAATTTGTGGTATCTTGGCTTCTAGACAACCTAAAAACTTAATTAAACATGCAAATCCTATGTTTTCTGGATCAAGGAATCAAATGAGTAAATGATGGGTGTAAAATGTTCCGGACCCCCACCCCCTTTCTGGGGGTTATCTATTTTGGGACCTCCCAGAACAGTACTTCAGCCAGTTAATGTCTGATTTTCATATTAGAGATGTTTTGTAGGTTTCTGAGTTCATTTATTACACTTTTAAAACCAGAATAACCTTTCTGAATTTTGGTTGGGGTCTTTCCTCACCTGCGCCCCCCAGACAGACCTTTGAGACAATCTCAGTAATCACTCTGCTCCAGAATAATGTTAAAATACATCATAATTGAAGCATAAAAGTTGTTGTAGCTGGGCTCTGAAAACAAAAATGAGTAGCAGCAAATACCAGGGGTCTTCCATGGGGGGTCCGGGCACCCTATCCTCTTAAAGAGCCCATGGTCAATTATTCCCATAGAGATTCACTATAATACAGTCATTTCAGACATGCAGGATCTATTCGTCTTCATCATTGTCATCTTCAATGTCCAACCTAATAGTGTTGACACAGTCTCCACCATAACATAGAGTGAAAGGCAGGTTATTTGAGCAGGGAGGGAAAGACACCTGACTGGAACATACCCTCCACTCTCTGAATTCCACCCCTTTTCTTTGATTGGTGGAAGCTCAGGGCAATTTGTCAGGTATGGTTTATCCTGCATTGTGACTTGTTGACACAGGGGATATATGGTAGCAGTGCAGCACGAGTTGGAGGTAGCATCTCACAGGGTTGTTGTTGGACCTTTTGAACTGTAAACATGCATGCAAAATGCTCCAGTGACTGCAATGTTGATGGAAGCTCACCATTAATAAGCTCAGGAGGAATGGAACCCTTGCCAATGTCCTTGGTGTCCTTGAAGCGGTTAATGGCTTTGTCATCATTAGCAGGCTTCAAGTAGGCGTTGACCCATGTCTTTTTGGAGATTCCAACAAATGTTCTTCCCCAGTCAACACCAGAAAAATTGTGGAACCCTTGACATTTGTGACATCCAATAACTTGAACTTGCTTGAGTATATCTATTTCAATTTTTTGGTACCTTTGACTGTAGCAAATTTCAGTAACAGGGGGGGACATCAGTGTCTGTCGGGTGACCAAACACATACGCAAAGCACCATAAGCAGCAGATGCAAGGACTTGATGAGGAATCAGGGTATCAGCCTCTTCATGTGTGCACTTCCTCAAAATCATTACCCTTGATGAAGGTATCATATTATGATGCCTATTTTGTCATACCTGAAAAATTGCCCTGAGCTTCCATCAATCAAAGAAAATAGATGGAATTCAGAGAGTGGAGGGTATGGGAGTCATGCCCTCCCTGCTCCAAAGTCTTTTTATTTTATTGATTGAAGTATTTATTAGAGGTTTTGCATTGGAAAAGGTACAGTTTCATGACAGTACAGTTCACTGATACAAGGTCAACTAAAAGGAAACTCAGGTAAGGCAAGGCTTATTTCCGTTAAAGATCCTTCTCTTTAACTCAGTCATATGGCAGTACTTGAGCTCATCAAATGTGGCTGCAAAAAGCAGGTTGCAAGGGGTGGTGCAGCTGCTCAATAACCTGCCTTGCACTCCTCCCTGCAAATGCTATGGTGGAGACTGTCAACACTATTAGGGAGCTCTTTAAGAGGATAGGGTACAGCTTTTGGGGTGACGATAACAAGTGTGTGTGTGTTGTATTGTCAGTGTGAGTGTGAGTGCAGTGCAATAAATGGACACGTTGTTCTGCGCGCTCAAAGTGAAAAGTTTCAATCCCTGCAGTAACAGCTGTCAACCATAACTGTCTAACACAAAAATGTTATAAATAATACTGAGAATACTAATAATCCATCAAAGTACAATACATAAACACAGGTTACATAAAAACATTCAAAGTTTCAAATGTAAAAAAAAAAAAAAATCCCATCAAAATTTGGCGGGCCCCCTGTAGTAACTCTGAGGACACCCCAGGGGTCCCGAAACCCCCGTGGAAGACCCCTGGTATTTGCTGCTACTCATTTTCGTTTTCAGAGCCCAGCTATAAGACATTTTATGCTTCAATTATGATCTAATTTGACATTGTTCTGGAGCAGGATAGCCATTTCTGATATAGGCTCAGGGATCCATCTGGGGGGTCCCAGGTGAGGAAAGACCCCAACCAAATGTCATAAAGGTTATTCTGGCTGCTTTAAAAGTGTAATAAATGAACTCAGGAAGTTTTAAACCCTTCAAAACAACTTGAATATTATGAGAATCAGACATTAACTGGCTGGCATACGGTTCTGGGAGGTCCCAAAATAGATAACCCCCAGAAAGGGGGTGGGGGTCCAGAATATTTGACACCCATCATTTACTCATTCGATTCCTTGACCCAGAAAACATAGGATTGGCATGTTTAATTTGAAGCCAAGATGGCACAAATTATGTATTTTATGTCGGCCATTTTGAACGTCCAAAATGGCGGCTTTGCAGGTGTCTGTGCAAATGGCAACAAAGATTTTTGGATTCCCCATGCTCTGACGATATCAAAAATGTATAGTTTTCCAAATCCCCATAAAAAGCCAACGAATAAACATTTCTTAACATAGCAAACCTGACTCGATAGTGTTGTGCTGCAAGACGTTATGGTCCAATCCTGTGCTAAATTCTCAGTGACTGCTTCGACTGTGATTGATGATAAACTTTATTTCAGACACAATAGTTCCATAAAAACATGTATACAAAAACATACGGTAACATACGGGGTCCCCCAGGGTTCTATACTGGGTCCGAAGCTATTTATCCTATATATTAATGATATCTGTAAAGTGTCTACCTTAAAATATGTCCTCTTTGCGGACGACACAAACCTGTACTGCTCCGGGAAGAGTTTGAAACAGCTCCTGGGTGTGGTAGAGAGGGAGTTGACAATCAATAAATAAATTATCTTTAAATCTAAGCAAAACTAAATTCATGATTTTTAGCACAAGGAAAATAAAGTATCAACCAAAAATTAAAATTAATGATATGGATATTGAAAGAGTGTATGAAAATAATTTTTTGGGTGTAATCATTGATAGTAAATTAAATTGGAAGTCTCATATAGATAATGTAAAAGTTAAAATGTCTAAAATCATTGTAATCTTATATAAAACCAAATACATTTTAAACCAGAAAACGTTATATATTCTATATTGTTCTCTCCTGGTCCCACATATCACATATTGTGTGGAGATATGGGGAAACACATATAAAACCAATACAAATCCAATATTTACATTACAGAAGAGAGCAATAAGAATAGTAACTAAAACAGACTATTATGAATCAACAAATACACTCTTTATTAAATTAAATACTCTAAAATTTGAAGATCGAGTTGATCTAAAAACTCTGCTGGTTGCATACAAGGCACATAATGGTCAACTCCCTCCCTGCATACAGCGGCTGTTTGAAGCCAAGGACAGTCAGTATTGGTTGAGGGGAAAGAATATGCTAAAGGTAACAAAGTCCAGAACTAATATCAAAAAGCATTGTGTATCCGCTAAAGCAATCCATAAATGGAATAGCTGTGAAAATGATTTAAAAACATGTAGCTCCATATACAAATTTAAGAGAACCTATAAAAGTAATATGATACAAAAATACAGTAATATATAGATTAATAAATTGCTCAAATGAATAATAAAATAAAAGAACAAAAATAATAAAAATTGATAATTACAGGCCACAACCTGAGATTGTTAATAATGTAATTATTTAAATGTCATATATATGTTGATTTGTCAAAAACCTTCTGAATATTGTGCAGGACATTAAGCTTTATGTGAACTTACTCAAGATTAAAACATTTCATTCCTCATTTCTTCAGAATTTTCAACCAAACATGGCAAAACTCATATGGTGTGACTGTCCTGACCTTGTTTCTCAAAGTGGGAACTTGAATAAAACGAAGAAAAAGAATTGCTAAAAATCATTTGAAAATGAATTTAGGCTAAAAAAATGTCTATTTGTGAGCCTATATCTTTTCAAAGTCAAAGCATAATGTTTTCAGTCATTTCTGATCAAAAACATTTTGTCCCCCAAACCAAAATCATTTTGTGTGACACTAGTTTGGACAAATTAAACAGGCAATTATTTGGACACCTATTGGCTAGAGAGGTCCTTCTTCTGTAAGGCTATTCAGCACTCCCAGCACAACTGCAAGACAGGTGTCTGAGGTGAGTTATGATTTTAACATTTTCATGAAATGCCATCTTGTTGAAACTTTGACAAACTCACCACTTTGGATGTCTGTTGGTGTGACACCTTTTCATTAAAAAAAGCTTAAGTTATTTGAAGTTTTGGTCATATTTCCATGTAGATCTAGGTTGCTTTGTTATAGCTAGCATGCTGTTAGCATGCTAATGTGTACATAGTAGCCTCAAGGTAAACCTAAATGCAGAAAACGTAATATGGTGTGACACTTAATCATAATGGTGTGACATGTCTGCTTGTCACGCCATATGACTTGATTGTCACACCATATGACTTATACTGTATTTAACTACAGATATAACAATAAATAACAAAGTTCCATGTTTCTTTTGTACATTTAAACATTTGTTTTAAACATTTTTACATAAAATGTAATTTAGCTTCATTCAGTGATACTTCAAATTCATCAGACAGAGCAGAAACCCCTTCACAGAAACCTTAACATATTGTTTCAATCTAAACAATATTTTCTCTTTGTCTTAAACTATACATTCCATTTTCTTTTGTCAGCTGGAAAATGACAAGTGCTGAGAGAACGAGAAAGTACAGGGAGAAACTAAACAATGACCCAGCAAGGAGAGAGGAGCCAAAGGGGCGAGACTGCATTTTCTACGAAGAGCAGGAGGTTGTCTGTGGCATAGCAGAACCGCAACAAGGCAGCCGGTTTGCTACCCTCACCAAATACGACTGGCTGATGTACAATACAGTCTAAATGTATAATCTAATCTGATCTAATACTTTTGTACTTTCACTCACTGGACTGGACAGTGGACAGTGTTAAGGTAGGACCCGAGACAAAACTAGCGAAAATAGCTGATCTACAAGCTCTCAACACGTTGTGCTGCGAGAGCTTGTAGATCAGCTATTTTCGGAGTTGCGCAACCCAGCACTCTTTAGCTAGTGGAGATGTGGTGTAATGTCATGATTCCTAATTACATTTGTTCAACACAAAATGCTGTGTTCAAGTTCAGGAGACTTCGGAAAAAAGCAATTTACCTGAATGCTGAGTTCTGTTTCCACTAATTGGTGTTAATAAAATGTTGCCTTGGCTCCAAGTGTGGCTATGCGCCTTATTGTCTCTTTAGGATCCTTCTGCCGTGGGCCGGCAGAAGACTTAGGTGTGCGTAGCATTCCTGTGCACATCCTCATCATCCATCTACTACTACAATTCTTTCTTATCCCATGTTAAAGCCCTACAATAATATCCTGTTCAGAAATATTAAGGCCATGTTATCCTGGGTAATTGTTTAATCAATCAGTAAAGTTCAGTACTCACTAATAGGTAGGTTAAAACACAGTTTGCTTTGACACATGAAGATATGATCATACGGTGTGACACTAAATCATTTGGTGTGACATTCCAAATAGTGAAAAATCATACCTTTATTAATGATTAAACCAAAAAAAATGTTTATGGATTACATAGAGAATATTATCAGGAAGAGTCACAAATATTTGTGTAATTTTAGAGAAAGTTTTGACAGAATACATTTAAAATATGTTGTAAGATCATGAACATGGGCCTCACACAGAGTGTCGATTATGAAAATAATATACAGATATAATTAATTTTCAAAAAACTATAGTGGATCACTGGTTAGTTATGATAAAGGACTTTGATAAAGTGAGTAACTTAAGAAAGATGTACTCCATTTTCATTTTATGAACAATTATTTTCATGTCACACCATATGACGATTTTAGGCAAGTACAACAACTGCTGAATAAAGTCTGATTCCAATAAAATATCTAAAAACAAAATGTATTTCCATAAGGTTGAGAGTGAGTAGAACAAAAGTAAATAACTTTTATGCCTGCAATTTAAAGTTTTTTTAAAAACAAATTTTTTGGGGCGTCACGTCACTGACCCATATATATGTTACAGTTAGTTTGGGTAACTCAGTTAGATTGGGGTAAGTGTGCTCGTTTTGTAGTTCACCACACACCCCTACCACCACCTGGATCAATTCACTTTGATAGTCACTTATCAACACACCTGTGTAATTCTGCGTGATCATCACAAGATGGCGATCAGCCATTCACTTGTGTAGTCGGTGACGTCACTCGTCTGCGACGCCTCTTTGTTTATCTACTAGCCTAGCTCAGCTGTGTTTAGCCATTAGCTTACTATATGCCTAACCCAAACCCTAACCCTAACCATAACCTCAGTAAAACTATGCCTAACCCAAACCCTAACCCTAACTTCCGTGGGCTGAGGCGCTATCATTCCTGCCGACGCTACGTTGACGTTGTCGTTGTTGTGGATCAAAGCGACCGCTTGCTCTGCCCCGCGCCGCACAACGAATGCTCCTGTTCTCAATCTAACTGAATCTCAAACTAACTGTGAAATATATATATACTAACTAGTAACTAGTGCCATAGTTTTATACTTTTTCTGTTTTGTATGTGTCTATGGAGTTGACATTACTCTAATAGACCCCCAGGTGTGATTATAATGTGCAGATTTGTCTTCCCTGTGTATTTTTGGTTACTACCTGAAAGCTGAAAGGCTGGGCCTCAAAAGGCCCAGTCGAAAAACACAGATTAAATGGCATCATATAATCATCCCCTCCCCTTTTACAATTCACCCAACACTGTGGGTGTGGCTAACTTCAGCTGGGTCACCACCCACCATGACAACCAGGCATACTTGGCCACATAAAAACCTAATTTTAATACTTTCTGTGCACTTTCTTTGAAAAAATCTTCCTCCTAGTATAATCATAATACCTGATCATCATGTTTTAGGGGGAAACAAATCATGGCAGTGCAACTTTAAACAGAAACCCATCCCAATGCTCTGGCAAACATTTAGGTAAAACAGTAGATTTACAAGCTCACTGGATTTAAGCTGCTGTGCTGCAAGACAATACATTGTTTGTTGAATTAATATGCTCTTATTGATATTATAACCAATGTGATAATGTTATGTGTTGACAGACAAACCAAAGTTGGCCTTTTCTGCTGGTTTGAGTGTTTCTGTAAGAATTGGATTTACTTCTGCCACCACTGTGGTCTACAAGAATGTCATCACGAACGTCGGCAACGCATACAATCCAACTACAGGTGGGTTATGAATAATTTGTGTTATTTAACTTCATAGAATCAATTAGTTTCCTCAACTTACATCTATCAGTCTATAAGACATTAAGGTAATTGGTTTTGATTATAATGATGATAAGAAATGGATAATGTATGGCTGCACGGTCGTTATCGAGAAAAAAGGTCCCGACAGGCAGAATTATGCCTCTCATTACACAGCTTCTTAATAAAATTAATAATTTGACTCAAAACTCAAAACAAAACAAAGTATTTTCTTGCGTACAGTAGTGAAAGTGTTCCACAAGTGCTACACTGGCCGTTCTCCCAGCGCAACACAGTCGTATTGGAAAATAAGGAAGTGCTGATCAAACAGAATCCATTTTCTGTTACTGCATCATCTATTTCTCTCTTCAAATATAAAAAAAAATAACAATCCTGAGAGCAGCTTTTGGTTGTAAATGACACTGACATGTTGGATACGGCACTAAATTCGCGCAGGGGGTAAGCTGAATATATCATTAATTAACAATAATATAAATCAGTGGTTCCTAAACAATATCATGTCAAGGACCTGCACATTGACTGTGGACCCACCGGTGAAGATTATTCCAAATGTGTGACAATGTTTTGAAAATAGCAGATCTACAAGCTCACAACGTGTCTCATCACTATGTGTTGTGAGCTTGTAGATCTTTATAAAATAAGGTTAAGGTATTTTAACAGGTTTTAATGCTTAGTGTGTGTGTGTGTGTTCTCAGGTATCTTTACATCACCATTGAGAGGAGTTTATCAGTTCACATTTTCTGCAGCTGACAGTAAGGCATCATGGTGGACATATATCCAGATCAATAAAAATGGACAGCAAATCATGCAGAACCATGCATACAATACTGGTTTGTGGGAATCTGTATCTAATGCAGTGATCTTAGTGCTGCAGCAGGGAGACAGAGTTTACATGACGATACCTGCGGGATCTATGAATCTCCATGGTAAAGTAAATGATTACAACTTCAACATGTTCAGTGGTTTCCTGATCTATCCGCTGTAAGAAGGACACTTATTTGGGGGGGGGGGGGGGGGGGGGGGGCTGTATTAACACATTTTGCTGGAGGACCCCCTAGAACCCCCACAAGGACCCCTGAGGGTCCCTGGACCACACTTTGAGAACCACTGCTCTGGGCAATTTTAATGATAATTAATGATTTCATAATGTTTAATTTGGTTGTTTTTTTCATATCTGTATATGTGTTCATGGTTGATCTGTGTGTGTGTGTGTGTGTGTGTGTGTGTGTGTGTGTTTGTGTGTGTGTGTGTGTGTGTGTGTGTGTGTGTGTGTGTGTGTGTGCGTGTGTGTGTGTGTGTGTGTGTGTGTGTGTGTGTGTGTGTGTGTGTGTAATCTGCTCAGCAAATGAGGCTGAATCTCAATGCTCTTTTCAACAATAAATAAAGCTTTCAATCAATCAATCAATCAATCAAAATGACTCCAAATGAATCCATGGAGACTTAAAAAATGGTTTATGTTGCATTCCCAAGACAATAATTTATTGATAACAACTTTACACCCAGAGTTTCTGATATAGATCCAAAGAGGATACATTCAGTGAATTGAGAGTCTGTTGTCATTGAGCCAGGTGCAGATCATGTTTAGTTCACAGTTGAGGGCCTTTTCAACCTGCAATACGTCTCTGCCTGAGACTAGGAAAGATAAGATTAGAGACTATGCGAAATTCATATTGAGGGGGGCTGCTTTCCCTCGCTGAGGGAAGGCAGCCGTAAGTCAAGGACAGGCGAGTGCCTGTCCTTGACTTCCGCTCCTGATATGGACACAGTATGAGCTCCTTCACCTTCTAATCCTGACATATATGTCCATGTATGGACACAATATGAGCTCCTTCACATTCTAATCCTTATATGGACATACAGGTCCATATATGGACCATCTGATCCCAACAGGTAAAACCAAGGGACTCAATTAGTGGTTAGTTTCCATATGTCTCAGGTCTATAATGATGTGTCACCATGTGTCTACTGTAGCTGTGTGACATCTATTCTCACAGGGACAGGTTCAGTTGAACTCAGGTCTATATCATTGTGTCAGTGAATGATCAGATACTTTTCTAATCAACTTTACCCAACGTTTGCAAAGAGCAGAGCAGCATCAACAACACTACAGCACCATGAGAACGGTGAGAATTAACAATCAATCCCAGAGAATCCCAACACATCACAACACAGGCAAAATAAGTCAAATGCTGCACAATCAAACTGAGGATCATAAAGCATAACAGAACACTCGTCAGTGAGACATAACAGCAACACTGAGTGCCGCACTGTGAGTTGTAGATCTACAATTTTTGAGAATAAAAAATCTTCGAACATTTGTAACTCAAATATTTGCTTCCGGGGGGTCCCTGGAACAACATATTTTGAGATGGGGGTCCGCAGCCAAATACTCATGTAGCTGGGGAGTGGGGACCCCCCCTGGTGTCCCCTCAAGGACCCCCACTTTGAGAACCACTGACATAGAGAGTGTTACGACCCAAGGCTCAAAAGAGTCGGAACATTACGCACTCAGATACCAGTTTGCAAAAATAGGTGGAATTTATTTACATTGGTAGCAAAAGTGAGTAGGTATGTACAATTACAGGGTATTCCTTTCTTAACAATTTCTTAAAACACAGTAGCAAAAATGGATTCTAGAACTCTATAGCTGCTGCAAGTTAATAAGTTAAGGCGAATACTGCAATATGAAGTTAGAGAGAGAGTCTAAGGGTAAAGGGAGACGGCCGGAGCCGTTCCCTGGCGTTGGCGTGGACCAAACAAAATATAACAAGTAAACAAAACAAAGAACTACTTACAAAACCAAGACAACCAAGGCTGCCGGCAATTACACATCAAAGACCCCAGCCAGTCAGCTGCTCGCCAGTCAGCTGTTCAACCACGTCACTTTCTCACGGTCATCACCGGTGGCCGGGTTTACTGCAGATCACCACGGCCACTGCATCAATACACAAATGCAAGGTGAAAGACTAGGCACTAATAGTATACAATATACAATAATAATAATAATAATATAATCACATCTCTCGGTTAGCCAGTTCAAACTGAGGCTCCTGTCGTGTGGTCAGTGAACTGTACATTTAGAGCTACAGGACCTGAGGCCAATTCTCACACTTTACAGATTTTAGCCAACTTTCCCTGCAGGTTTGAACAGGTTCATGTTTTTCATTAGGCCGACAATGCAAGACAAATCACCAAGCTCAACACGGGGTCCGGGACCCGTATGCGGTCCTCAGAGTTACTACAGGGTTGCCGCCATATCTTTTTGTGTTGAAGCGTAGAAACACTATTCAGGGTGGGACATTAAAACATTGCTTGTAGATCGTCTATTTCCGACAAAGAGATTTGGTGTAGGGAAAAAGAGCAGAGCGACATGTTAATAGAAAATAAAATGCATACACAAACATGAATTTAAGTTTATGAAGCCCTCTATGTCTAATCTACAACACAATGTTATACACAGTGTGTATGTGTGTGTGGTGGGGGTACCTTACTGTGTACAAAGACTTGCTATCTGTGCAGTGCTTGCTCCACTATCACATTAACTATTTGTTGTTAGATTGTTTCTGATTAATATGCAAAATGGCAGAGCAAGCACTAGTCTGCATACTGTAGCAAGTCTTTGTACAGAGTAACACTGCAACCTAACTACCATGAATATTGTGGATATACCTTTCTATTTAATCATTTTGGGGATGTTGATGTTGTCATCTGCCCATTTGTCAATTTGGTAAAAGGAAATTGGTTGAATAGAACTCATATTTTGGGACCATCGCTCCATTGTTCACAATAGTTTGTAATGCAGGCTGCTATCCCAGGAAGTCATGTGATCCAAGATGGCCGCGGTGTGAATATGGTCTATGAACGTCTCTGAAGGAAAAGACGCTCAGTGGCAAAACTCGCACCGGAAGTTTGATGATTACGTGGCAGTAGTGAATGGAAGTGGAGTGCACAGTACATAATGTTATCGAGGCAGGGACAGGGAATGGTGGAGAGTCTCGCGATACTACCTAGTTCAGAAACGTACTTTGTGCTCTTTAGATACCTCTATAAAGTTATACAGCGTGTACACACGGGAAAGCAACACAGCAGAAAACAATGTGTTGCATTTTTTCTTTTATATTCCTGAGCCGGGTATTTTATAAAGGTCCATATCGTTCAGAATATTTCTTTTGTTTGTGAGCTAATTAGCAAATGAAAAACTGTTCAGGGTGTTCAGCCTGATTAGACGATAAATTAACCAAAAGTTTTTTTGTTTTTTTTAAGTGAAATATCCCTTTAACATACACCATTTCCCCCCAGTAAACTCTTCTATCTGGAAACTTGTGGATAGAGTCAGTCAGTTACCCAGCAGCACCCCCGGTGGTGGCGGCTGGTCCCGCTGGCTCCGGCACATCTGTGTGGGTGAGGAGGAGCAGCAGGGCTGCAGCCAGGGCTTCCAGTGCGTCATCTGGCTCTCTGCCGCTCGTTCTCGGGGTGGAAGTCGGGCGTGAAGTAGAAGGCCTTCCACACGGCGCTGCCTGGCGAGGAAACGGAAACGTTAAGCTCGAGCTTGTAGATCTACTATTTTTGAGAAGTCTTACAAATTTGAGCAAATCTTTGAATATAATGTACTTTTAAAGCGAACATTTGTAACTCTAATTTTGCTTCTGGGGGGTCCCTGGAACAAAATATTTTGAGATGGTGGGGTCCGTGGCCAAATACATATCATTTTGGGGGTCCTTCACATGAAAAGGTGAAAAACCACTGACATAGAAACATTATTTGTGTTCTTCTCTAGAAATGTATTCTTTTGCATTAGGATGTAAGCCTAATGATCATTAGATCATCATCATCATCATCAACTTCAAGGTCCATTAAAAACACACTGTGAAAAAAAAACACTTAAAGGACAACTTTGTTTTTTTACAACAAGGGTTCATATTTTAGATAGTCATTAGAGAAAAGAGTGTTAAAATGTTTTCATTTACTTCTTTCTATCGTTTTAGTGATTTTAACAATTTTGAAGAGGCTAATTATGTATTTTTAGACACAATAAGCCCATTCCCAAGATGCACCGCAATCTTTCATGGGCAGATGTGACTTATGGAGGCTGGTGTAAATAGTAACAAAGAAATTGTCAGCTTATTGTGTCTAAAAATACATATTTAGCCACTTGTACGCATGCCCCCACCCAGTGAAATCAAAATACTAAAAATGTCTAAAATGATGGAAAGCAGTAAATGAAAACATTTTAACACTCTTCTTTTAATTTCTCTAATTACAATCTAAAATATGAACCCTTGTTGTAAAAAACTAAAGTTGTCCTTAATAAAACACAAATACTGTACATACACACATACATAAAACAACAGCTACAACAAGAGACACTCATGTGTTTCCAAACTGATAGACTGATTCCTTGTAGCACTGAGGCAGAGGTTAGAGTTTTGAGACTCATCCGATTGACCCATACATTTGTACATCAAGTTTCTCAGAAGTGCATGAAAAGTATTAACGCCACCTTGGTTTTCTCATTAAAATCCTCATGCAATCATTATACCTGAAGTTTATGAATGCTTGCCTTCCTGAACTTGACCCACAGGGGGCAGTATACAGAGGTGTACAGTATGCTCTAAAAAGGCTTGCCTTCACTTCAATTATTGAGCATGAAATTAAATTTCCTCCCCAGCATATTAGCTTGTGCATATAATATGCAACGCTGTCTATACAGATAGATAGTCATCATCATCAGTCATTTGCTCTGTTATGACCAGTGGTGGAAAAAGTACTCACATTCTTTAATGTGTCTCTTACATGGAACCATGTAAGAGAAGGTTTGTGGTGAAGATTTAAGGTCCAGAAACGCGTCGCTTCGTGCCATGTTTCGAGCTTAAACTCTATCTGCTACTTTTAGATGCTGGTGTGCAGCACTCACTCACCCACGCTCCAGTCCACCTCGTGCATGGCGTCACCATAGATACCGTGCTTACTTGTAGCCTGTCTCTTACTGCCCTCTTCTGGTGAGCATGCATGCTTGGATTTCACTGCTGTGATTTCAATATTTTTGCAGGCTTATTACAGTGATCTTTTTGAGTGCATTTGATTTGCTGTGGCATCTTGACAAGTTGAAGTGTAGTGGTGTTCAGTTCTTTGGGGCTGGAACACACGCTATTAACAACAATCAAACAAATCCGTCCGTCGGTCCATCCATCCAATCGTTATTCAGTAACAGTTACACACCTCCACCACCAGGTGGCAATTGGCAAAAGCCAACAGTGCCTGGTCCTTTGCTGCGCACGCTTGAAACCATAGAGTTATAATAAAAACACGTTGACCCGGAAGTACATGCGTGTTGTTTATTTTCAGCGTGGTGGGAACTTCTTTGTTGTGATCCTCAACGCTTTACACATATAAGTATATTACAGTAGGAACAGAGAGCTTGGTGAAACAATGTATTATAAAGGAGGTAAAATGAGTCAAATGGAGTCTGTACAGCTATCGATAAATGAACACATGACGTCGGTTGGGGAGGAGATATTGTGTGTTTTGGAAAAACAGCAGCATGATGGTGCTGATGTTTTTAGTGTGACGCTTAATGTCAGAGTGTTTGTGTTGGAGCGCCTACGTGCGGCTGCAGAGTTCATGTGCAACCTCTTCCAGAGAGAAATGGAGACACAAGAAACCTTACTGGAGAAACTACACAGAGCAGGTTGGTTTACATATTTCATGTCAAACATGTGTAATAAACCTTGTCTCAGGTATGAGAAATGTAAAGAGCCCGCCCACAGAATATTTCTACTGTGAGCATATAATGATGGAGGCAGAACTTCAAGTGTCACAATTATCAAAATACAGTCTTTATTTATTAAAGTCAGAGAGTAAAACACACCATACAATAATAAAACTAGTTAACTAGAGCAATATACATTTCATTATGTGGCCTGAATCAGTTCATCGCCGCTTCCACCCAGTACCAGAGCTGCCCAGCAGTCCTATACAAAGAGCATGAATTTATCTTAACATCTAGCCTAATTCATAGTCCAAATACATTTTATTAATCATCCCAATTCATAAGCCTAATCATCGCAGTTAAGAACCATCACATTTCATGAGCCGCATACAGTAATTCATAGGCCTAAGCAATACATCACAATTCAAGCTCATCAGCCATTGACATTGTCAGTACTTAACTCTCCCTTGGTCGGAGACCCCCCACAGGGTCTGAGCGTGGCGCTGGGACGGCCGCTTTAGACAGGTGTTGTGGGAGTCAGCGTCAGTGCCGTCCAACGCCGTATGAGCAGTCTCCGTCGACAATAGGAGACAGCTCGCACACACTGGAGAGCGGAATTAAAGCACTCCTATTGCATCCCCACTATCTCATGTCTCGCCCTGCCTAACACAGGAACCTGGCCTTAGTCCCACTTTCTATCTTCACCGCCGGCAGCCCTAAACAGCGTGCGAGCGGCACCCACCCCCCGTAGTGAGTGCACGTTCACTTAGTAGATAGCTCAGCAGGCTAATAGCCTCTTTAACGTGGACTGAGCTCCGCTCTCCAGACACGACTCTGTCGTACTGAGCAAACCATTTTGTATTGTCCCTTCACCCAACGCAATCATGTCCAGCCGTGACTGATCAGCGCTCCGTCTCTCATTCATGTCCGGTGTGTGCCATCAGTCTGTGAGTGACACTTGTCATTGCTTACGTCATCTCCAGGTTCACTACACTCTTCCCCCCCTTAAAGGAGACTCGTCCCCGAGTCACCAGAGCTCGTAGTCACTGGCCCACCCGGGTAATCTTCTTTGTCGTCCTTGACGAGAGGATGTTAGCACCTGCCGCATTCTCCACCGAGGTGGGTCTCATACTTCGCCCTTCCCCTGCCAAGGCCTGACGACTGCTGGTTCCTGGAGTCGCCGCCGCTGGCTCTGCTGAAGGCTGGTCTCCCACCCGGGCTCCTCCTGTCTGTCGCTCTCTTTCCCCGACCTCCCGACTGGGGACTGCTGCTCTCTCTGGCTGCTGTGTGTCTGTGTCTCCCCCTCCCGACATTGCTGCAGAGTTCGGTGTTTGCCAGCGGGTCCAACCAGCACCACCACATGTCCCAGGTTGTGCAGGCACCGTCTGCTGTCTCTGTACACCCTCCTGGTCATCTCTCTCTGGTAAAGGGGAAGGACAGGGTTTGAGTCGGTTGAAGTGCAAAACAACCTCAGGTCCTCCCTCAACTAACACCAACCGATATAACACTTCTGTCACTCTCTCTAGGACCTTATAGGGGCCCTTAAACCGCCTTTGCAGTTTCGGACAGACACCTTTTTTCTTAGCCTTAGAACGGACCCATACCAGCTCCCCTTCTGAATAATACTGCCACCTGACTCTAACGTCAAAGGCTTCCTTCTGCCTACCTGAGGCCCTGACCTGGTGTCGCCTCACTGCACCTATCACTGTGGACAGTGTGTCAGCCAACCTAGAGACATATTCTGTAGCTGTAGAGAACTTCTCCCCCCCACCAAGATTCAACATCAGATCGACCGGGAGAATTATCTCCTGGCCAAACACAACCTTGTAGGGCGTAAACTCGGTACTTGAGTGTACACTGCTCCTATATGCCAACATTACATAGGGTAACAGCACATCCCAATTTGTCTGATTATCCTTCACAAACAATGCCAGCATCGAGATTAATGTCCTATTAAACCTTTCAATCATTCCATCAGACTCTGGCCTATAAGGTGAAGTGCGAGTTTTATGCATGTTTAATAGTTGGCACACTTCCTTAAACAAGTTAGACTCAAAGTTCCGAGCTTGATCTGTGTGAATAGTGCGCGGGGCCCCCAATCGGCAAACCCACTGCTCAACCAACACCTTGGCCACTGTCTGAGCTTCCTGATTAGGGAGGGGAAAGGACTCTGTCCATTTGGAAAAGTAATCCCCAATTACCAAGATATACTTATTTTTATTGGGAGTCTCAGGCAGTGGCCCCAAGATGTCCAATGCCACCGTTCGAATGGCCTGGAGGTTACTGATGTCTGGAGAGGGGCGCGCCGTTGTGGTCCAGCTGTTTTCTGAGAACCACAATCAACACACTCCTGACACCATCGTTTAACATCCCCGAACCACCCCAGCCAATAGAAACGGTCCTTCACTTTAGCTTGCAACTTTTGTACCCCCAAATGGCCTGCTGTAACTGAATTGTGCAACTGTTCCAACACTTTAGGCACCAAAGCTCTAGGGAGAACAACTTGAACCTGATTGGCTGCATCTGAATTACTCGGAGGTATCCTCACCAACCTAGCACCCTGCACCTGCAGTTGCGACCATACTGGTGCAAACTTCAGTAACTCTCTGGGTGGTTGCACACACTCCTTCTTCCCCCCCTTAAGAGTAATAATTTGCTGTAACTCAACATCTTCTCTCTGAGCCTGCACCAACTCATCTCCCTCCTCTGAAACTGGCGGCCCCTTGGGACGAGCCTGATGTACTGCACGTATGGCTTGGGTTACTGGGGCCTCCCAATCTGACATAAATGCAGGCAACCTAGAGAGTGCATCTGCATTAGAATGCACTCGTCCTGGACAATGTACAATCTTATACTGGAACCTGGCCAACTGTTCCAACCACCTAGCTAGCTGTCCTTCGACTCCCTGAAAATTATGCAACCACCTCAAAGAATTATGGTCAGTCCTGAGCACAAATTCTTTGCCCAATAAGTAGTGTTTAAAGTGTTGAGTGAACATGACCATGCTCAACAACTCTTTCTTAGTGGTTGCATACTTCCTTTCTGCTTTGGACAATGCCCTACTGGCGTAGGCTATGACCTGCTCTTGCCCTCCCTCTTCCTGTGATAATACCGCCCCGATGCCTGTATCACTAGCATCTGTGTCTAAAATGAATGGTTTATGGGGGTCAGGGTAGGCGACTCAAAGGCTGCCTGACAGCCATCAGACCATTTAAACCAGGGGTGTCGAACTCATCTTGGGGTGAGGGCCGCATTGGATGAAAGGCGACTTGATGAGGGCCGAACCAGTCGCGGATCGGATGGCATGCACACTCGCGCACATGTTCGCTCTGTTTTTCTTCCTGTCGTCTCAGCCACTGCTGTAGCTAGCAGTATAGCAGTATATCATTTTACAAATTGTGTTCATTATTAAGTAAAATAGCTACTTTCATTATTGGTATTACAGTTGCAGTTAGGTACGAGAGATGCTATTTGTTTAAAGGAGTAGTTCATCCCCAAAATGACTTTTTTTTTCTTTGATTACTCACGCCATGGAGAATTGAGTTCAATAATATATTTTTATTTTATTTGTCGCATTACTAAGACAAAAATGTGATAATAGTACAATTCCCCCCATTGATTCCGGATGGGGACCCAAATTATTTGGGTCCCCATCCGGAATCAATAGGCATGCATTTATTGTAATCAAATTTCTGTTTTAGGAATGAGTCTACATTGGCTCCATGGCATTTTGGGGGTGAACTACTCCTTTAAGAAGTGCCAATAAGAATAAACCATTTAATAATAGAATAATTCAATTCCTGATAGTCTCCAGTACGCTATAATTTGTAAATGGCTAAACAAATATTATTGATGCAGGACAATAATTATTTTTATTGTATTTTATAATAAAAAAAATAAAAGTAATGAACAATAATGGCATATTCAGAAAATATCGGAATAATAAAACTTTTACATTTTTATTATTATTATATTTTTTAAATAAGTTATTTTTTTTAACAACATTAATTTCCATGTCTAATATGTGTAATCTTTGAGTACAGTTCGAATATTGTAGGTATGTATTATTCATAGCCAGACCAACCACCCTATTCCTAGCAATGCTGTCATCTTCAAAGAGAGAGAGAGAGCTGGTCACTTAACATTCCAATCAATCAACTCAATCACTGCCAGGTGGGAGAAACCTAGCCTGCAGTGTACAGACATTAGTTAGGTTAATTCTTAAAACAATCATAACTCTTGACAGGAATGGGCTAGAGACTTACTTTTTTTCCCTAAATGCTCAGAAATGTATGCTCTAGCCTGGGGGGCCGGATTGAATCATCTCGCGGGCCGGATTCGGCCCGCGGGCCTTATGTTTGACATCCCTGATTTAAACCGTCTACCTTTTTCGGTAAGTTGATGCAGAGGGCGAGCAATGTCTGCAAAACCTTTTATGAACCTTCTATAGTACGACGCGAGCCCAACAAAACTTCTGACCTCAGTCTGGTTCTTTGGCACTGGCCACTGTCGCACACAATCCACTTTGGCTGGATCAGCTTGCACACCCTGCTCAGAGATAATGTGGCCCAAATATTTAACCTGCGTAGCAAATAGGTTACACTTAGCTGGTTTTACTTTGAGATTAGCCTGCCGTAATTTAGTCAACACCTCCCCTAACCTTGCAGCATGTTCATGAAAGGTTCGACCAAACACAATAATGTCGTCCAAATAAACCAAGGAAGTTACCCACTGCAAATCGGCCAACACCAGGTCCATTAATCTCTGAAATGTGCCCGGACTATTACACAGGCCAAAAGGCATAACATTAAACTCAAAAAGGCGTGTCGTGAATGCTGTTTTAGGTCTGTCTTGGGGATCCATCTCGACCTGCCAGTACCCACTGGCTAAATCGAGAGTGGAAAACCAACACGATTTACTCAAGATGTCAAGGGCATCATCAATACGTGGCAAAGGGTATGCATCTTTTCGAGTTAAATCATTCAATTTGCGGTAATCAACGCAAAAGCGTAGACTTCCGTCTTTCTTACGGACCAAAACTACAGGGGCTGCCCAGGGACTGTGAGAGGGACGAATAATGTTATTGTCAAGCATCTGCTTCACCTGCTCTGAAACTTCATGTTGTAAATGGAGTGGGACACGCCGCGGCGGCAACCTCACTGGCCTCTCCTCACCTGTGTCAATCTGATGTGCAATACAGTGAGTTCTCCCCAAATCATTATCCCCTGTACTGAATGCTTCCAAATTCTGGTGCAGTAAATCCTGGATAACTGTCAACTCTGGGGCCTCAAAACCTTTCTGTCTTAACCCGAACTGGTCTAATAGTGAGTCTGTGGACCAGGGTACAGGTAAGCCCCCTCCCTTATCCGCCATCCCCAAATGTTCTGCCTTCGTCCCCACTTCAACATTAGTATGCAACATACCCACTTTAACCCCTCCCTTCAAAGTGAGAGCCTCATCAGTTACATTGATGACCCGGACCGGTAGGGAGCCCTGCTCTACTCTACAAACCACCCGGGCCACCATGACATTGCAATGTTCGGACACAGATTCATTAGGCTCGAACATCCCCTCTCGCCCAGACCCCACAATACTTCCTACTCTACCTTCAATGATGGTTTCACTGCGGGGGGGAATTACGGTGTCCACCGGAATGGTGACGACTTGGGGTTTGTCTAGCTCTGCTGGCACAATAAGGGGAAGACACTTGCCCATTATTCTACATTCGTTCTTTTCAAAATCCACTACAGCTCCATATTTGTGGAGAAAGTCAAATCCCAATAAGATCTCTTTGGATGGGACATCAGCCACTAAGAACTCAGCAACTACTGCCAGTGAGCCAAACTGACAGACTGTTTGCCATTTCCCCAGAATTCCCATCCCCCCACCATTTGCAGCAGAGACCTCCCCTTGGTGTCCCTCCAATTTTGACCCCCCATTAGTGATATTCAACCAGATTTCTTTAGGAATCACGGAGCATGTTGCGCCACTGTCAACTAATAGGAATGAGTCAAACCCTCCTAATTTTGCAGAAATATACCCAGCACTCCCATGATTACCTGCAACGGCCACAGTTGTCTTAATGTGTTCGGGGGCAGGCAGTTGGCCTGCGGTACCTGCCCCCTCTAGTTTTCCTGCAGGTATGGGCAGTTACGTCTGATGTGTTTGGTACACCCACATTCCCAACATCCCCCTCCATTGTCTCTGTACCCCTGGCTGGCGGCCCCACTAGGTGGCACACTACGCCCACGTTCCCCACCGGGGTGTTCTGTGGGCTGCAAGGGTTTAGGTGCCCTTGGAGCTAATTGCATGTTTTTAACAGTTGTTTGCAAACTCGCAACATCCTGTCTTAACCCCTCAACCACCCCCAATAAGACACCCATCTGCTCCTCACTGCTGGATTTTCCCACTGACACACCCATTACTTTGGCTTCTGGAGTCACGTGACACTGTTCCAGGTCTCTAAGCAGCTCCATTTCGGAGGACAATTCAATGGCTTCTTCTAATGTTTTAGGCTTAGCGGCTCGTAAGCTGATCCGAAAGTCACCTGTAGCTAGATGCAATATGAATTGGTCTCTGGCCAACATATCGCGGGTACGGTCATCCGCTGAAGGATAGGCTCTATTTGCGAGCCTCCTCAAAGCATTACCAAACTCCCTAGCAGTCTCATTTGGGCGTCGACGGCGGGAAGTGAAACTAGCCCTGCCCCAATCATCACTGTCACAGGGCTCAAAACAACGTGACATAGCTGCTTTTAACAGTGCATAGTTGTTCTTAGCTTCCCCAGGCAAGCCACTATACATGTCTCGGGCACGCCCAGACAGCAAGAGAGACATGAACTTGAGCTTGAGCCCCTCATCCCAATTATTCACTTCAGCTGCTAAGTCAAACTGTTCTGACCAATCAGACCACTCACGGCCTGTTCCCGTGAATGTCTCAGGCATAAAGACCGGACGAGGGGTCTGCCCACCCGCAGGACGCCCAGAGTGACTAGCACTAGTCGAAGGTGTGCTCTCATTAACCTCCCCATTATTCTCCATTTGTGACGGGTTATCGTCTGCCTCCGGCATTCTAAGGGCTAACTTTACCAAGTGTTAAATTTGGAAGATACAAGATCCCGCCGCTGCCACCAGTGTAATAAACCTTGTCTCAGGTATGAGAAATGTAAAGAGCCCGCCCACAGAATATTTCTACTGTGAGCATATAATGATGGAGGCAGAACTTCAAGTGTCACAATTATCAAAATACAGTCTTTATTTATTAAAGTCAGAGAGTAAAACACACCATACAATAATAAAACTAGTTAACTAGAGCAATATACATTTCATTATGTGGCCTGAATCAGTTCATCGCCCCTCCCACCCAGTACCAGAGCTGCCCAGCAGTCCTATACAAAGAGCATGAATTTATCTTAACATCTAGCCTAATTCATAGTCCAAATACATTTTATTAATCATCCCAATTCATAAGCCTAATCATTGCAGTTAAGAACCATCACATTTCATGAGCCGCATACAGTAATTCATAAGCCTAAGCAATACATTACAATTCAAGCTCATCAGCCATTGACATTGTCAGTACTTAACTCTCCCTTGGTCGGAGAAAAAAAAAGAAAAAAACCTGAACCGAATTTCGAACTTCGATTGCCAACGTAACGAACGAACGTTCGAATCCCCGAAGGTTCGCTTGCAGCCCTAGTGGACCGAAGGTCATCTCCAGGTTCACTACACATGTTTAGGCCTATATAGACTATACCATACCTGCCGACACTCCTGTTATTTGACCATGTCTTCTGTTCCAGAATGTCCCCCAAAACAGAAGATTTTTTCAGTTTTTGGGGGGATTTCACACTTTTTGTCAAAGACCCGCTGATATGAAGCCATGGCCATTATACCTAGCTCCTTTCGGAATCCCTCACTCCACTGCTATCTCGGAGCTGCGTAGCCATTTATGTGTACAGTTTGTGGACAAGGCTATACTCAAAGGAGTAGTCTAAAAAGACACATGAGGTCTCATACACGCCTTACACGGTGAAAACCTTTAGTTGGAATTTATGGTAAATGCTTTGATCCAAATGCACATCTGAAGATATCGTCACTGCCGGGTGAAAATTGTGTATGTCCATCAACGTTCCTTTTTTATTATCTTTAAAACAAAGATTGAGAATTGGCTTGTAGAGCTACTGCACTACTTTTCTCTTTTATGATGTATATCATATACCATATAGCATACAATTATTATCATTTTTATTATAATTTTTTGCCGATGGGTTCCCAGATTGGTTGAACAGAAACAAATATGTTTTCTTTTTTTTTTAGAAGAAGGGGAAAAGCCCTATAGTTGTACAGTATGTGGTAAAGGCTTTAGTGGAACAAGTAATTTAAAAACACACATGAAAACTCATACAGGCGAAAAGCCCTATATTTGTACAGTATGTGCTAAAGGCTGTCTTACCAGAGGGAATCTAAAAACACACATGAGCACTCATACAGGGGAAAGGCTATTTTCTTGTACATTATGTGATAAAGGCTTTGCTCAAATGGATCATTTATAAAAACACATGAGGACTCATACAGGGGAAAGGCCCTACATTTGTACAGTATGTGGTAAAGGTTGTCTTACCACAAGTCATCTGAATACACACATGAGGACACATGCAGGGGAAAAGCCATTTATGTGTACAGTTTGTGGACAAGGCTATACTCAAAGGAGTAGTCTAAAAAGACACATGAGGTCTCATACAAGGTGAAAACCTTTAGTTGCAGTTTATGGTAAATGCTTTGATCCAAATGCACATCTGAAGATATTGTCACTGCCGGGTGAAAATTGTGTCCATCAACGTTCCTTTTTTATTATTTTTAAAACAAAGATTGAAAATCGACAAGCTCACGAGTTGTGAGCTTGTAGAGCTACTATTTTCACAACTTTTCTCTTGTATGATGATGTATAGCATATACCATATAGCATACAATTATTATTATTATTATTTTGCCAATGGGTTCCCAGATTGGTTGAACAGAAACAAATATGTTTTTTTGTTTGTTTGTTTGTTTTATCTCAGATGTATGATCGAGGTCTGGGTTTTATGACTTCTTATCACCACCCTGGATATTGACTATGTGTCGCTGTGACATCACAGGTGATATCACAGTGACAGTCCAGTCAGTTTTTAGCCCAAGGAATGTTTTTCATGCAAAACAAATGCTTGCAATGGATTCAGCATCAGGAAAGAACCCTAGTTTGACCCCTCACATGCTACTTAAAGCATATATATATATATATATATATATATATATATATATATATATATACAGGTATATACACACACACATATATTTCCTGTATAGTAAATTAATGGGACACAAACACGAATCAGCTTTTTATGAGGTCTCCCCCGGGAGTTGAATTTCAACCTTTTGAAATTTCTTGGTAACGATTTACTTCGCAGATTGGTCAAATATCTTATAAAATCCCCTTACTATAAAGGCCTAAAAGCCCCCCCCCCCCCCCCCAAAAAAAAAGAATCTTCATTTCTATTTATTATTGATTTTTGAACCTGAGTGACAGAGAGGCTGAGAACACAGGAGTCTATCCCTGTTTCTCCCCTGGGAGATGGATTGCTGAGATGGAGCGCAACACCTACCATCAGCTCCCAATACTTACCACATGGGTTGCTGAGTTGGCGGTGGCTCTCAGGTTTGTGGTCAAAAGGCAATTGATGAATTATATATTTTTTTTAATTAATAATTTTAAAAGAAAAACTAAATAGTGAGAATAGCAGATCTACAAGCTCAACATGCCACATTTCTGGTCAGGGATGTCAAAGTGAAATACAAAGAGGCATGTTTTTTTTTTTCGTTTTTAAAAAAAATGTGTACACTGTACTGTGTGTAAATTCATTGTGCCTAATAAAATAATCAACAACCTGGAACTAACACTGTGTATTTTATTGCAGTATTATTTAAGTGCCCCTGAACTCCCCGTCTCCTCCTCCAGACCATATTCACACCGCGGCCATCTTGGATCACATGACTTCCTGTGATGGCAGCCTGTATCACAAACCATTGTGAACAATGGAGCGATGGTCCCAAAATATGAGTTCTATTCAACCAATTTCTTTTGACCACATCGACAAATGGGCAGATGACAACATCAACATCCCCAAAATGATTAAATAAAAGGGCTACAGTAACAGGATTGATTACATCCATGGTAATGATATTCAAGGTAATTTAGGTTGCAACCTTACTGTGTACAAAGACTTGCTATCTGGGGCAAATTGAACCATTACCCTGGTATTGGAACTATCCATTCGGTTTGGCGGCACAGGGTTCTATAACTATCACATGCTCTTTGCCACGCAAGCTGCAGCACGCATTCAACAGTTTAACCAGGGTACATACTGGGGGGCCCTGGACCTGCAGGGTGTTCGCGGCCAGGGCCGCCCTGTCCTGTGACTTGTGCGGTGCCCCCTCCCACCCAGCAGTCGCCTGCACCACAGCGGTACAAAAGCCCCGCCCCACCAAAGCATCGTCCACCATTTCCACAAATCCACCTCCTCTGTTACCCCGCAGTCGCTCAGCAGCTCCACCCCGCCCATAGTGCCAAAATCATCTCCCAATACACGCATCATCGAACCGTCTAACGCTACAGACTGCAAGGGAAGGCCCCTCCTCTTTTTTTTATGCAATAATTACAATTAGGGGGAGAACGGGGTAAGATGAACCACTTCGTGCTTATGTTGCCCTGGAAGCAAGAAAAAGTGAGATGGCAGTAAATTCAAAACATCTAGACATATTTCAGGATGTCTGCTATCATTTGAAATTATAAGTGTATATGACAAAGGACCATAAAAATATGACTTATTAAAAAAAATTGGTCATTTGGTTCAACTTGCCCCAGGTGAGGGGTAAGTTGATCCAAGTAAAGGGGTAAGTTGACCCATGTGATATTCTAAACTTTAACAGTTTAAACTTGAACAAAGAATGTATGTACTTATCAGAAATATTTTACACATTTCCCTTTTGCAAATAGTCTTATTTCCTTTCTTACGGTATTTAAACCGTAAGAAAAACTATTTCACTAGTACGAGACCTCACAACTGAATAAAGTTTAAAAGGTATATTGAACGATAAGGGGCGGACGTGATTGTGTACTATGAGGAAGGGGTGGATGTGATTGTGTACTACGAGGAACCCAGGTAGGGCGAGACTCAGGGTTGGGGTGTAGTCTCTGGAGCAGACGGCCATCGATGGTTGAATGGATAGGCCGTCTCTCCTCCGACAATGCCCCCATAGTTCCTGGAAGAAGTAGAGAGAAAATATAGAAAAAAGGGCGGAATTTTTGGGGGTGGATGGAAGGTTTGTTCGAGACCACATTAGTAGTAGGAACGACTAAGTGATAGCTCACGGGTGTATTTATACTGTGGTGACTACGGCGGGGATTGGCTGGCCGAAATGGTAACTTTGATAAGATGATTGAGAGCGGGGGAGTGGCCGTGATAGTTGGTGCATGGACTCATGAGATGAATGAGCAGGGGAGTGACTGTGATGTGTGTATCTGGAGGTAGAGGATGTGAACTCTGAGCAGCGAAGGAATCCAAAGAAAGCTAGCAAGAACATGCTTTCCAAGGTCAGGTCAATCAGAGGGGATATGAAACCAGAACGGATGGTGTTCAGGTAGAGGTTGAGTAGGTCGGCGGTGAGTGGGTGAGAGGAGGGTGCAGGAGATGGCGTGAAACCTCTTGAAGGCGTTCCAGGCAGTGAGGTAAGACAGGGTTCCAGGTGAGTATCCGTTGAAGATGTGGCTTGAATGATGATGGAGCTGTGGGCTTAGGTGAATATCGTCTCTGAAAACGGAGGAACTGGAGTGGGGGTGTTGATCCGCTTCCGGGGCCAATTGACAATATTTCTGGAATGAGAAACGAGAAAGGGAATCTGCTATTAGGTTATAATGACTGGGGATGTGAGCTGAATAACAGAAGACCAGATGAGACGGCGGAGTAGGGGCATGATGTCTGGCGAGTTAGATCGACCTTTATTGATGATGCGAGAGAGAAGCTTTAAATGCCACTGTGTCGGAAGTCGTCCAGGAGGTGAACTAAGTGGGGAATTGAGTGTTTATTGGTGAGGATCCAGCACAGCGCCTCGGAAAGGGAATTGAAAATTTGGGGGCTGCTCTTGCACCCAAAAGTGAGCCGAACAGCAAAATAGTAGGAGCCCTTCCAGAGGACTCCAAAACATGGCCAGTAGTCGGGGTGGATGGGGAGGACTTTAAATGCATTGGTGATGTCGGCCTTGGATAAGAGGGATCCGCGGCCTGTGAGGTGGATGAGGTTGATGGCGTGGTTGACGGTGGAGTAGTGCATTGAAAAATCATGACTGGGGATTAGGCTGTTTATACTGGGGATGAATGAATTGTGGGGGGAGTAGAGGTCCACGATGAGTCGCTTTTTTCCTGATTACTTTCTAGTAGCAATACCGATTGGACTGATGCGGTACACAGGAACCCCACCTTAACTTCTTTTGCGAGTGTGTCAACTGTGTCAGGGTCATTTGTTGCGGACAGGAGGTTGTGACAGGTGTGAGAGATGGAGGGGGTGGCTAGCATGCCAGGGTTGAATTCGTTAGTGAAACCGTTTATTAAGAAGTGGGCAAATGGCCGGTCAGGATGATTACTGAGAGCGTAGGCGAGTGCTGGTATTTTGATGGGGGTGTTCAGATGGTGGATCAGTCAGGAGGTAGGGTTTTGAGGACAGGTGGATTTGGATTGGGCTCCTCCACAGAAGGAGCAGGCATGGAGGAGTCTGCAGCCCAAATGATTGTAATCGTTACAAATCATTCGCCCGGACTGGTAGAAAATTGATCTGCCTTGCTTGTCGGCGGTGTTAGAAGGAGCGATGATCCGGTCGGACTTGTGAACTATGGGGGAGGAGGTGCTGGGGAACGGACCCGAGGATATAGCGGTGGAGGACGTGCTGTGGGAGTGGAGGCTGATTTGTTATGGGTCGTTTGGACGGCCGTGGTGCAGGCTGAGGCGGGGTGGGACGGAGCACCGCACATCTCGCAGGCCAAGGAGGCCCTGGCTGCAAACACTCTGCAGAGTTTGTGGTCCAGGGCCCCCCAGTAGGTGGCTTGGTTCAACTGCTGAAGGCAGGCAGCAGCCTTGGTGGAGAATATGATATGGTAATTATAGTACCCCGTACCGCCGAACCGAATCGCCAACTCTAGGACCAAGGTGAGGTAGTGGTTAAGTTCGGCCCGGCGGTCGGGGTAAACTGCACAGATAACGTCCGTGTAGAGGGAGAAAGCAAACGCAAATTCTGGTGCCGTCAGATCACGGGACCGGGAGGGGAGGGGCTGGCGGAGTTGTGCTAGGCAGCCGGATGGAGTCTGTATTTGTCTATTGCGTGAAGGGTCTGAAATGGATGGTAGAATGAGTTCTGCTAGGTCAACATACGCACCATTGAGGATCTGCTGTCTGAGATTTGCTGGAACTGGAGAAGGTCGGACGGCGGCGGACTGTGGAGGGGTTGCTGGAACGGCTGTAGCGAGTGTGTGGGTGGAGGCTGGATGAAGAGGATTGAACGGATTCTGGACTTGAGGAGTGGTAGCAGATTTTTGAGAGAGTTGGGAGAATAGGGAGGAAACTATAGAGCCAAAACTTGGCTTGGGTCTGGTGGAGGCGTGGCCTGGGTGGCGGTTGCACCAGTAGGCAGTAGGGCCTGGGCGGCAGGGGTGGAGCTGGTTGATAGAACGGGAGCTTGAGTGAGAATGTCCTGCGTGAAGATGTCCTGTACGTCAGGGTGTGCCGTGTGCGTGCGGCGGTGTGCTGCGTGGCGAGACGGGGGGGGGGGGGGGGGGGGGCAGGAGGGTTTTGCGCCTGAGGCGGGGGAGACTGAGGCGAGTGGTGGCGAGCTCTCCGCTGGGGAGGAGCTGCATGAGCAAGTTGGGGTGGAGAAGTGTGGCGGCCCCTGCGGCGTGCGCGGTCCGGGGCGGTGAAGCGCGAGCGGGGTAAGGAGACTGAGAAGTAGGAGGCGTGCGCCGACGTGGTGACCTGTCCGGAGATGGTGATGCAACGGGGCGGCTACGGCGTGCTGTTGATGGAGGATTTACATGGCGTGATGGTGATGGAGGATATATACGGCGTGCTGGTGATGGAGGATATACGCGGCTAGCTGATGGAGGATTTACACGTCGAGCTGATGGTGAAGGGGAGGGGGAAAGCGAGATCTCGTGATCCGGGCGATGAACTCTCTGCTGGGGTGGATCCACGCGTGTAGGTGTACGGGTGTCATCTCTGTGGCGAGCCTGATGATGGTTCGGAGAAGCGGTTGCGCTGATGGACGACCTGCGAGGAGATGGAGATGAAGGGTGTGGGCGTCGGCTTTATTTAGGAGGGCGGGAGGGGGGGGGTTGGAAGATGGGGGGTGTTGCCCCTGCTGGTGTCTTGAGGAGGAGGAGGAGGGGGGGGGGTTGGAAGTAGAGTTCTCAACAGGCCTGAAAATTAAGGCCCGGCCCTAACGAGTTTCATCATTTTAAGCCCTAAAAAGCCTGAGTGAAGGAAAATAAATTAATTATAAAACGCCTCCAGGTGGCGCCACTCCGGTGACCATATCATGTGTTATTATAGCGGAGTAGTAGGCTGAGAGAGTGAGATTAGCCTACCTTTCCACTTTTGGTTCGGCAATGTTAGCATGTTTTCTCATGAAGAAAAGTTTAATCCTTAATCCTCCTCATCTTGTTCACACCCTGCAACGCATGCATGATGCATCTGTCTGTATGTGCCGTCCCTGTCGCTCAATTCTTTGCGAGTCTCTTTTTCTCCTCCACTCTCTTCTCTTTCGTTTCGTTTCGGAGTCTGACCTGTTGTTAACCCCACCATCGTATAGCTGGCTGCCGCTGTCTGATTTATGACCCTGGCCTGGATAAGAAGCACTGATCTGCAAGTCAGTGTTGTACCCGAACGCGTTCAATGAACGATCGTTCACGAACACGTTCATATTTTGGGCGAACGTGAACGTGAACTGAACGTTCTTTGTTTCCGCTTGGTGAACGCTATTGTCGAACGCGTTTATTCTGACGTCCATGAACGGCGCTCATCGGCTCGTTCGGTCTGCGGTCTTCTGTCCTCGTGTCTTTCTTTTCATTCACATTTCACATTATGCTCCAAATAACACCCGCAGCTGCAGAAGACCTCGCGAAAGTTGATATGTGAGCGGACTGAGGCGCGCCTTGATGCGGTCTGCCTGGGTGCGGTCTGCCTGGGTGCTTCTCTTCTTCCTTGTTACGTCTCGTAACAAGGAAGACGTGAGCTTGTAGCTTGTAGATCAGGTATTTTAACCAACGCTTAAACATGCAGATGGGCGCGACGTTTAGAAACCTGACTTCACAATAAGCCCCTTTTCCACTGCAGCTCTAGCACCACACCACACCACACCCCACTACATAAAAATATCTACATTTTCCATTACACAAAAGTAAACACAAAACAAATTGACCCTTAACACAGCGGGTGCCCACGAGGTGTCTACGCGACAATTTCGGCGCGTTGGACGCGTTTACTGTAATTACAGTATAACTTTATATCTTACCGTTAGGTCGGGGCTACGCCTGGATATAGCCCATTAGCCGCTAGTCGCTTCGAGTCGACGCTGAGAGCATCGCGCGGCCGTTTTTCTCTGTATACTCCAATGCATTTCCCCATCTTTAAAGTCCTTTATCTCCGATGTTTGTTTTATGGCTAAAACTGTGGCCGTGTGCGGCAAAATGTCCAAATTTTGATCGGCAGTGAACAGCTATGATCAACACTAGCCCATACAGTAAGTTACACAATAACATCCTGTCTGCGCTCATGTGACCAAGTGACGTCATCACGCATGCATTGACGCAACAGGGCCTCGTATTCTTCTATGGAAGTGCTATGGGGGCACTCAGAGGGGATGACTGGCGCCTCCTGGTGGGCAGTCGATGTGTTAACTGTGATTATAATACAATATAAATTTGTATTACAACTATCCTAAATTATAATACACTATAATGGATTATAACTGTGATTATAATACAATAGAATCTATTATCGTGTATTGCAACTATATCCTGGTGGTCTAAATGAGTGGTTGATTGGTTCATTATGAGGGTGCAGGGAGACTGGGCACTAGTGGTGGGCACCTAAATATTGTGGGCACTTCAATGTTAAGTTGGATGAAATACGGTAATTGCTGTGTGTGGTTCTATTTGGGCTGTGTCAATAATCTTGACAAATAATAGCTTGCAGCAACGTTAAAAAAAAACATTTGAATAGCCAAAAGAATACAAATATTATGGTTAAAAAAAGAACTAAAAAGAACTAAGTTAGTTCATTTTGGGGAACCATGAACTTTAGTTCAAAATGTAGAATTATGAACTAGGAAATGAACTAGTTCATTTTAGAAGTGTTGAACTTGAACTAGTTCATTTTGAAAGTGAACTTTCCCAACACTGCTGCAAGGTCTAAACAAGTCAGATCGTTATGCAAAGCAGACTTCAGTGGGTTTGTTGATTGAATGCCAGCATCGCACTGCACTGCACTGCACTGACCCCTCGTGCGGTCACATAGTAAATAAGCGAGTAAAATGCCGAGTCAGTGCCATGTTCTTTATCTTTATTATTATTATTATTTTTTTCACAGAACCCGAGGCTCGGCCCGGTCCGACCAATTAGCATACATTTTGAGCCCGGCTCCGCCCGAATACGTCGGGACGGGTCGGGTCGGGCTTGGGCAGAGTTCGAGAACTCTAGTTGGAAGAGGGTCAGGTGCATTTCTGCGCCTGCCAGTGTGTTCAGGAGGGAGGGGGTGAGAGGAGGAGGGAGGGTGAGTTGGAAGAGGGTCAGGTGCATTTCTGCGCCTGCCAGCGTGCTCGAGAGGGAGGGGGGGGGGGGGGGGGGGGGAGGTTGGTTAGTTGCTGATGAAGTGCGCGCCGGCCAGCGTGCATGTGAGGTAGGGGGGGGAGGGAAGTGGGCCGGGCGCGTGTCTGTTGAGTGGATGGAGTCTGGTGGGTGGCGACACTGGAACGAGTGGCCCGGGTGGGCGGGGCCTCACCAGATCTGTGAGAAGAGGAGTGTGGGAATTAGCTTCTGTAAAGTTGGAAAAGGACTTCTTTTCGGTCTGTGTTTTGGAACAGGACACCTCTCTCTTCTAGAACCCGTTTCAGGCCGCATACTGTCAGTCAGCCATTGTCAACTGGGAGTGGGACGTCGTGGCGAGAGGCATTGGAGCGGCCGGAATGCGAGGCTGCTCTGCTGTTGTTGTGAACTTTAGCGACGTGTTGAATTTGATTAGGTCTCGGGCTCGCCTGAACTGCAGAAATAGAACCTGATCGTGATGGAGTACGATTTGAATCCGGCGCGACGGCCGGGCTCTGGGTTCGCGAGACGTGGCTTCGAGCTGAGGAGGAGAAGAGCTCCTCGTCCGAAGCATGAAGAATGATCTCTCGCTCCATTGCAGGTAAGAGGAAAGATGCTGCTGTTGTAGCAGCAGCGCTGCAGTGCTAGCAGCGTGCTTCACAAGATAGTAAAGTAGAGGGCTAAAGCTGCCTGATTTCTTTCCTTACCTTTAAGCGAATGAATATACGAGTCGAGAGAAACAATGAACGAAAATGAGATTAGTTTAGCAAGCGATAGGTTGAGAACACTATGCGCGGTGTCAGTAGTTCGAGACCACGTTAGTAGTAGGAACGACTAAGTGATAGCTCACAGGTATTTTTTTTTAATGTTTTTTATCCCACGGTTTTTGTAACCCATGTATTTATACCTTTATTAATAATAATATGTATCCATATACATACAATGTGTGTTATGCCCATACATGGAGATGGGCATAAAACAACGTACGTTAAATAGTAATGCCAAGCAGGGCCTTGGTGAGTTAGGGCCTTGGTTTGATGCCTGTGGATCTCCATATATGGGGCATTATGGTACCCTAACATTCTAATTTTCCACCTGGAATTTATGACATCAGAAATCTCCATGTATGGACATAAAAGGTTTTTTTTTTCTTTTTCTGGGAATGACCATATATGGACTTTTATAACCTGAGAAATCTCCTAGCTTGTCTGACTGTCAGTACAGGAAGTGATGTCACGTGACATCCTTTTTATGCCCATATGAGTCATTCTGTACCACATCACTGTGACTCACTGACATCACACTGACATCACTTCCTGTACAGAAGACAGACAGTCAGACAAGCTACGAGGTTTTTCAGGGTATAATGCGACCTTCTGTCGCAACAATTAGAAAAAGGCTTTGATGTGTTTTATCATCAACACACCCACGCACCCACACACACACAAAGCACATGGGGTGGTGATGGTAGGAGGTAGTAAATGTTTGTACACGTAGTGTAAGAGATAAGTGTGGTTAATAATAATTTTATACAATGTGTAGTGTTATGAATACTGAATATGAATACAGTATTGAATACAGTAATATTAAAAAATGTTTTTCACAAAAAATATGAAAATTATTTTTTCTTCACGTTTACTGTTTAAAACGCACATTCTTGACCAGTCACAATAAAGATTCCAATACCTCACAATTGATTCAGAAAACACAGAAAGAAAGCCAATGTCCACACTGTTCGCATAAGGTTATAATAGGAAAAAGGTGATTTATTATAAAATCATAAAATGTATGTACAATCAGACTAGCATAACTATGTCTGATTCCTCAAGCAAATGATAGATAATGGGTTCTTAGGGAAATGGTATGCATAGTATCTTTATTCGTTATTCGTGAACCGACAAACAAATGAACATATTTTAAAACTGTCAAATTGTTGTACAAAATAGGTTGCTGACTACTGTACATTGTTATTCGGTTTTGCATAGCGTTTCCCCAAAAACGTATAAATCAAACAATTACCAAAAGAAAAGAAATACAAGAAATGAAATAACAAGATCATTAAACATATGATATCTAATCTGCTCTACAAGTTGCCACGTGACATTATGTAAACTGCCTTGCCTGAGACCCGTGTCCAGTTTCGTCACGTGTGTGAAGAGGAGGAGAAAAGGAGAGAAGGGCTCGCTGCTAGCTGTGTTAAAACATAACTCATAACTTCTCGTGTTCATATCTGGTCCATAGGCCCTACAAATTAATATTTACCTTCACAAACAACACCAGCATCTTCACTGTGTTTACAGTTGTGCTTTATAAACCCTCTATGGCTGCAGTGTGTTAGATGTGATTCACTGCCTGAACAGCCGACTTCATCCAACCAGATGTCTCCATTACCCTGTCCAAAGTATGCTCCACATGGTGCTGACAGAGCCTTTCCACAGTCTAACTGTCTACACACAACCTGAGCATCTTTCATATCCCACCCATCATGACACACCGTCCCCCAACTGTCATTATGGTACACCTCCACTCTGCCTGAACAGGAGGTTGGACCACTGACCAGCCTCACCGGAACACCTGAATGAGAAGAAAAACATTAAAACATAAACATTAGCAGCATGAAATAATTCTTCCCTCCATACATGCGGGAGTTTCATCATAACAGAGAATTGGACTGTACACCATGTATGATGAATGACATTACACTAGGACTGTACACCATGTATTGTATGATGAATCATGAAATACGCACTAATTGTATTAATAGTGTGAGACTTAAACCAATGAGGATAAACACACTTCCGTTAGAGCTAATCAACAGTAAAAACAACTCATTGCTGTTGATAAAATATGTTTTATGTAGGACAGTATAACTTGTTTTAACCATTTGGAAAGCAAGGCTGCCTTCATGACATGTGAAGCATAGCATTAATTCATGCTGAACACAGTTCTGCCTGTTATATAATTATTAATTAGTGTGGTTGCCCAAAGGGCAACCACACTAATTAATAATTTGGGGAAATAATTATTGAGGAAATAATTATTTCCCCAAAACTACACACTGTAGTTTTGGGGAAACTATCTTTTCACTAGATAAACTTTTCCACTGCCTTTGGAAATTGATGGAAACTAGATCTTTTGGAGTTGCTATTCACACCGCGGTCATCTTGGATCACATGACTTCCTGGGATAGCAGCCTGCATTACAAACCATTGTGAACAATGGAGCGATGGTCCCAAAATATGAGTTCTGTTCAACCAATTTCTTTTGACCAAGTCGACAATTGGGCAGATGACAACATCAACATCCCCAAAATGATTAAATAGAAGGGCTACAGTAGATTGATTACATCCATGGTAACGCTATTCAAGTTAAGTTAGGTTGCAACCTTACTGTGTACAAAGACTTGCTATATGTGCAGTGCTTGCTCCACCATTAACTATTTGTTGTTAGATTGTCCCTGATTAATATGCAAAACTCACGATACAGTAATATTGACTATATGATGGCAGAGCAAGCACTAGTCTGCACAGATAGGCTACTGTAGCAAGTCTTTGTACAGAGTAACAGTGTAACCTAACTACCAAAAATATTGTGGATGTACACTTCTATTTAATCCTTTTGGGGATGTTGATGTTGTCATCTGCCCATTTGGCGATTTGGTCAAAAGAAAATGGTGCTAGCTGGAGGATTAGTCTGGCTTGACATGACAGTTAGCTTGATGCAGAATATAGTCATGGCAACCACACTTGCAATTTCCAACTGCATCGTTCTAGTTGTTATGTATTGTACATTTTTTCTATCCTCATAATGCATCATATATTTTATGGCCATACAGTAATAATCAATGCTAGTCTGTGTTTTACCTGAGCAGGTGAGTCCAACAGTCTTGTCAGGTGAGCAGGTGTTTCTAGTTGAGTCTGAGGTTCTACAGTTCAGGAGAGCAGACTCACTGCCTTCACACTGGAACTCTTTGGTCCACATTGGAGCCTTCACTTCTCCATAGAGCGCCCCCTGGAGGACTGAAGGAGGGCCACAGCCAAGCTGCCTACAGACCACCTGTGCATCCTGCTGGTCAAAGTAACCTTCACACACTGAGAGCCACGACTGATCAGACTTCACCTCCACTCTGCCTGAACACTTACTAGTCCCATTCACCAACCTCACCCCTAGGGGGGGAGAGAGAGAGAGAGAGACAGACAGAGACAGAGACAGAGACAGAGACAGACCGACATAGTGAGATCGGACAGAGAGAAAGACAGATACACACACACACACACACACACACACACACACACACACACACACACACACACACACACACACACACACACACACATACGTGTAGATGTGATTTAGGAGGACACTTCCGTCGGTGTATGTGTATTAACCGGACATCAAAAAAAAAAGGTGGATTTGGGCTCTCTAGACCAATAGAAACACTTCTGCTATTTCAGAATTGTCCATGTTTTAGCAGGACACCAGTTCCGTCGGGTGTATGTGTATTAACTGGACATCAAAAAAAAAAGTGGATTTGGGCTCTCTAGACCAATAGAAACACTGCTATTTCAGAATGAAAATGTTTTATCCAAAATGTACTGTTAATGGGGTGTGTATTCTTGCCAATTGTCCCCCTAAACCACATTTACCAACACACACACACACACACACACACAGAGAAATAGAAGAGGCTTTAATGTATTTCATCATCAACACGCACACAGTCGCACTACACACACACGCACACAAGCAAACACACACGCACACACAGAGCATGTGGGGGGGGTATGTGTTTTACACATTACGCATTAAAAATACACTGATGAGCGTGAAGATTTGTGCTGCCATCTCTCTCTCAACTAAGGGGTCCTTGGCCTGAAAACATTGAAGACCCCTGAGGTAGATGATCGGGAGTGGTTGAAAATAATAAAACAATTGAAAAATAAATAAAGATAATTTCTATGTGTCCCAATTAAAAAAGAAATGTTCCACGTTTAAGTGATTCTTGCAGAAAATATGTGATATTTTCACTAATTTATTTACATCTACCAAGTTATCCCACTTACGAATTCTGCGCTTGGCAGATTTTCTTTGAAAGGCACTCAAGCACATTATACTGTAGGTGGATTTTGGTTTCTTTATTTTGGGCTGTAAGAACACCAGAGGGCAGTGTTGGGTGAATTCAGGGAGCATTCCATTGTAGTCTGCCTTACCAAGAAATGGAGGCTGAGTTTCATGTAATCATATTTCATATCTAAATGCATATTTACCTTCACAAACAACACCAGCATCTTCACTGTGATCACAGTAGTTTTTTCCAAACCCTCCATGGCTGCAGTGTGATAGATGTGATTCACTGCCTGAACAGCCGACTTCATCCAACCAGATGTCTCCATTACCCTGTCCAAAGTATGCTCCACATGGTGCTGACAGAGCCTTTCCACAGTCTAACTGTCTACACACAACCTGAGCATCTTTCATATCCCACCCATCATGACACACCGTCCCCCAACTGTCATTATGGTACACCTCCACTCTGCCTGAACAGGAGGTTGGACCACTGACCAGCCTCACCGGAACACCTGAATGAGAAGAAAAACATTAAAACATAAACATTAGCAGCATGAAATAATTCTTCCCTCCATACATGCAGGAGTTTCATCATAACAGAGAATTGGACTGTACACCATGTATGATGAATGACATTACACTAGGACTGTACACCATGTATTGTATGATGAATCATGAAATACGCACTAATTGTATTAATAGTGTGAGACTTAAACCAATGAGGATAAACACACCTCCGTTAGAGCTAATCAACAGTAAAAACAACTCATTGCTGTTGATAAAATATGTTTTATTTTAGGACAGTATAACTTGGTTTAACCATTTGGAAAGCAAGGCTGCCTTCATGACACGTGAAGCATAGCATTAATTCATGCTGAACACAAGTTCTGCCTGTTATAATTATTATAACACACTGTAGTTTTGGGGAAAGTATCTTTTCACTAGATAAACTTTTTCCGCTGCCATTGCCCAAAATATGAGTTCTGTTCAACCAATTTCTTTTGACCAAGTCGACAAATGGGCAGATGACAACATCAACATCCCCAAAATGATTAAATAGAAGGGGCTACAGTAGATTGATTACATCCATGGTAACGATATTCAAGGTAAGTTAGGTTGCAACCTTACTGTGTACAAAGACTTTCTATCTGTGCAGTGCTTGCTCCATCATATTAACTAATGTAGTTGGGACAACTAAAGTTCAGGAGCAGGGCCACACCTTCAGTTCTGTTATCTCCACCTCCTATCTAGTCACCTCCAATCCCTTATCTACTCCTCCCATCAAGCCCCCTCCAATCAGGTCACCTCCGCCAGTATATAAACGCTTCCTAACCATCATTCTCCCTCTGTTCTCGTTTTCGTCAGTCAAGTACGGTACGTAGCGAGCGCATTCAAGCACAAAATTTAAAAAATTAAATAAATAAATAAATAATTAAAATAAACAAATCATCTTAAACAACTAAGAGCCGTCTCACTCACCATGGATTCCGATGAAGTGCTCGACCTCCAGCCATCAGACGAAGATGCCTTTGGGCCAACTCAACCCCAAGTAAGCCCAAACGAAACCTTCTCATATCCAGACGCTGATGAGGAATACAGAGCCGTTTATGAAGTCCCCGACACTCCAGCTTCCACCGCTTCCGTAGCCATTGTTCCACCCTCGTCTTCTCTCCACATTTCCGACTCCAGTACCTCTTCTGACTCAGCCCATAAGTCCCCCACGGTTTCACAAAGAGGCAGAAGTCGCCACCGCCGCGCCACACCGGTTCCACTTTCTCAAAAACCCCGCAGGTCCAGTAACGTCACTCCCGCTCGTAATCTCCACCCTAGCAAGATTCCCCCACCACCCACTCAACCAAAAGATACAGTTATGCCCGACTTGACCGTTGTCACTCTCCAACAAGCACTCAGAAATAGAGGCATTCATTTCCATAGATCAGACAATAAAGCTTCTTTGTTTTTAACGCTAACAACAGCCTGTAGCCCTCCACACAGCTCGCGCAGCCCCCGCGCTCCCTGTCGCTCACTTCCTGGTCACGTCACCACTCCCCACGCGTCCACCAAACGTCGTGACGTCACCACCCCTCCACGACCGAAACCAGTTGGAAAAAAACAGAAATCTGAAAACCACTCAAACCAGCCCAAAGCCTCAACTCGCTCTTCCACCACAAGTAAGAAACATTTTTCTGACTTCTCACAAGTCCAAGATGGCGGTACTGGCACCGGGATGTTAGCATCCCATGCTGCACAGCAAAGTGCCACTACAAGCAGGAAAAATGTTTCTGGCTCCCCACAAATCCAAGATGGCGGTACTGGCACCGGGATGTCAGCATCTCCTGCTGCACAGCAAAGTTCCAGGCATCATTCAAACAGAGTAGGGGGCGCTGGCACCGGGATGTCAGTGTCCCCTGCTGCACAGCAAGGCTCCAGGCCTCACTCCAGCAGAGTAGGGGGCGCTGGCACCGGGTTGTCAGTGTCCCCTGCTGCACAGCAGGGCTCCAGGCATCGCTCCAGCAGAGTAGGGGGCGCTGGCACCGGGACGTCAGCGTCCCCTGCTGCACAGCAAAGCTCCAGGAGCCATTCTAACAGAGTAGGGGGCGCTGGCACCGGGATGCCAGTGTCCCCTGCCGCACAGCAAAGCTCCAGGAGCCATTCCAACAGAGTAGGGGGTGTTGGCACCGGGATGCCAGTGTCCCCTGCTGCACAGCAAAGCTCCAGGAGCCATTCTAACAGAGCAGGGGGCGCTGGCACCGGGACGTCAACACGCCCCCCTACCCACCCCAGACATAGGAAGACAAACGACACGAGGGTCGTCATCGCCACCACGTCGGCGCCCTCCGGTGCCTGCCGAAAACGCTCACGCTCCCCCTCAGGTTTGGACAGTGGTTCCGACACCTCGGTGCCTCCCGCAGCCTGCCGCAGCCGCTGGCAGCCACCATCCTCAGCTGGGGCTCCCGTCCCACCGGATTCAGCACCAACAACGGCTAACCTGCAGCCCATTCAACCGGCTGCCTTCGGCACTAGTCAGATGCCAACACCGTTCGGCACTTTCTACCCCCATCAGCAGTTTTCACAGATGGGGGTTCCTGGAATCGGGACTTCAGTTCCACCAACTACCCACTCCAACCTCCAGCAGCTCCCCATGTGGGGAACCGGCCCGCACGGTGCCGTACCCATGCAGCAACCCTTCCAGCCAGCTCCAGTAGGAGGACTCCAACCAACTACCTTGTATAACCCTGGCCCATCAACCAGCTCTGGCCTCGGTTCACAGCCTTCCGGAGCAAACTATTCTCTAGCCACTGCCTTCCAACCCACCTATCATCCTCAGCCGTTTATGTCCCGCCCTTCTCCAGTATCTACCAATCTCCGCAACCAGATCCTCCATGGTAACTACACAGACCTGGCTCTCCTCATCTCGCCATCCCTCCTCGATTCCTCTTCAGCCAACTCTCCAGACAATAACGACAAAACAAATAAACCATCCCCAAGATCCAGGGATCTCTCCGCCATTGAATTCACCTACGCTTTCTCTCTTTTCAGAGATATAATATGTTCTAAATTCCCAGGCCGTCGCCAAGAACTTGACGACTATCTATCCATCATTCTCAACCTTGCTCTCCGTTTCGGAGGGGACGGATTCTATAAATATCATATCCAGTTTGCCTCCGAAGCCTCCGCTCGCCTCCAGCAGTTTAACCAAAGCACCTACTGGGGAACTCTAGACAACAAGCTCTATTGTCGCACTTTCGCAGCTTGATCAGCCATTTCATGCTCTCTTTGCCATGCCCCAGCTCATCCCGCCTCCACTTGCTCCATCCCAGCCAATTCCTCCTTATTCCAAGGCCGCTCAAAGCCATCCACCCGCCCCTCAGTCTTCTCCCGTCTGACTGCAGCTTCTCCACCTACCACTCCAGCGCTGCCTCCCCTGATACCCACCACGTCTTCAGCCTCCTCATCTTCCAATCTCATCACAAACGGTGTGGACAAGAAGGGCAGACCCACAATGCTTAAGGGAGGACGTCCGATCTGTAACAACTTCAACGACGCCGGTTGCCTGATGTCCTCATGCCGTTTCCTGCACGTCTGCACCTTCTGCGCCGGAGGCCACGCCCGCCCAGCTTTCCCCCACAATCCCACAAAATTGAGTAAGCACCTTTCCACACCAGTTAACATACCAGCTCTAGCAGCTGCACTTAAAAATCACCCTGACCCTGCATTCGTTCAGTTTCTTATTAATGGTTTCAAGGAAGGATTTCACCCCGGACTCACTGCAGAACCGTCTTCAAATCTGGTATGCAATAACCTTCAGTCAGGTTTGCAAGAACCAGAAGAAGTCGATCGTCTCCTTGCCAAAGAAGTCAAGGAAGGCTTCATGATCGGACCCTTCAACCATCCCCCTTTTGCCACCTTCCGCATCAGTCCCATAGGGATCGCCACAAGGAAATACTCCGGGAAAAAGAGAATTATCATCGATCTCTCAGCTCCACACGGTACCTCCACCCCAAGTATCAACAGCTTAATTCCGAGCGAAGACTTCGCCCTCCGTTATGTCACCATCGACCATGCCATCGCCCTCATCAAACGTGCCGGGAGAGATCCTGGCTCTCAAAAGCCGACATCGTCAGCGCCTTCAAAGTCCTTCCAATACATCCAGACTTCTGGCGGTTCTTCGGCGTCCGCTGGCGAGGAGCCTACTACTTCGCCGTTAGGCTCACCTTCGGCTGCAAGAGCAGTCCCAAACTTTTCGACTGCCTGTCAGAAGCCCTCTGCTGGATTCTCTCTAACAACCACAAAATCCCATACCTGGTTCATCTCCTGGACGACTTCTTGATCATTTCTCCTCCTTCTTCCCCACCCGCTGATGGCCTGGTCACACTCACTTCAGTCTTCAAAGACTTAGGAGTCCCCCTTTCCGTGGAGAAAACCGAAGGCCCATTCACTTCACTCGAGTTCCTTGGGATCACTCTTGACACCCTCAAGTTCCAAGCATCCCTCCCGAAGGAAAAGCTCGACAGGATATCCCTCTTGATCTCCAACTTTCTCATCTCTCCTAGTTGCACCAAACGTCAGCTTCTTTCACTCCTGGGCCACCTCAACTTTGGAGGACGAGGACGAGGGTTCCTTTCCCACCTCTTCTCCATCGCATCCTCCGTTCCGTCACTCACCGACTCTATTTCTTTCGACAATCCAAGCCGCACCGAACTCCGTCTCTGGCTCCATCTCCTCGGCAACTGGAATGGCATTTCCTTCTTTTACGAAGATCATCTTACTCACCCTCAGGACATCAACTTGTTCACCGACGCCACTCCTTCTGCCGGTTTTGGGGGTTTCTACAACGGTAGATGGTTCGCTGCGCAATGGCCCCCGGAGATGGCAGGAGGACGCCAATTGTCATCTTCTGCGCTCTTCGAAATCTACCCCATCGTAGCAGCCGTCGTCTTGTGGGGCCATGAATGGTCCCGCAAAACCATCGTAATCCACTCAGATAACATCGCTGCAGTGGACATCATCAACAAAGGTCGCTCCAACTCTCTATCCATCATGTCATTTGTCCGCCGCATCATCTGG
Organism: Nannobrachium achirus; assembly: GCF_963921795.1. Taxonomy (NCBI): domain Eukaryota; kingdom Metazoa; phylum Chordata; class Actinopteri; order Myctophiformes; family Myctophidae; genus Nannobrachium; species Nannobrachium achirus. Next base: position 46,177,261 of record NC_137831.1, on the reverse strand, counting down.
CACTCTGTCTCCCACCAGTTCATCCTCCGCGCCGCTCACGTTCCCGGTCACACCAACGCTATCGCTGACTCCTTGTCTCGTTTCTCGTTTCAGAAATTCAGACGCTTGGCCCCTCATGCAGACCTCCATCTAACTCCCGTGCCTCCTTATTCGGCCCTGACGTTCAACCTGTGAACCCCTCCTTACTTCCCCTGGTCCACTCATCCCGAAACCTGATCCTCAACAGTTTGGCACCTTCAACTCTCTCCACCTACTGGACAGCTTGGCAAAGCTTTCGTCACTTCCATAATGAATTCAACCTACCGTTTCCTTCTTACGATCTCATCACAGTATCCAGCTTCATCACACACGCGCATTCAGTCTCACGCATCAAGACTCCTACCATCAAGGTCTACCTCAGTGGCATAGGGTTCTTCTTCAAACTTGTGACTGGTAGCTCGGACCAACTTACCAACCACCCTCAGATCACGTACCTTCTCAAAGGTCTCCAACGCCAGGAACCTCCACAAGAACCCCGTCGCCTGCCCCTCACATCTGACTTGCTGGCCGCTTGCATCACTACTCTCCGTTCAGGCTATAGCTCCTACCACGTTCGTCAAACCCTAGAAGCCATGTTCTTACTGGTCTTCTTCGGTTTCCTACAATGCTCCAAGTTCACCTCATCCACCCAGATCTTAAACTCCCGCCGCCACGCCTGCATCTCTGATCTGTCATAACACTCTAATGACACCTTGGCTTATTCCATCAAACAATCCAAGACAAACCAAACCGGCCCAAGTACTCCCGTCTTCATCTTCAGAAACCAAGCTACCCTCAATCCATTCGAAACCATCCGGAACTACCTTCAATACCGGAAGCTCCAGTCCAATTCTCCTTCAGACCCACTCTTCATCTCGGAATCCGGCCTCGTCGCCTCCCGAGCCTGGTTCCTTGGTCATTTCCGCAATATTCTTGTTCTTTCCGGCGTCCCCTCCATACATTATTCTGGGCATTCATTCAGGATCGGCGCGGCCACTTCCGCATCCCGTAACGGCATTCCCCAGTACATGATCCAAATCATGGGCCGTTGGTCTTCACAGGCGTATCTTCGCTATATCAGGTCCGATCTCCATGATCTCAAGGCAGCTCAATCTCGTCTCCTCTAACTGAAGCTTTGGGGGTTCCGTCGTGCCCGGGAGCTACGGCGGGACCCCCGGAGTCTTCCCCACCTCGGCTCAAAGGTTCGGCCTGGACGGCAAAGGATTATCTTCATTATTGTTCTAAATGTTTTTCGTTAATTGTTTGCCTTATTTTTTCTGTTAATAAATGTCTTGCATTAAAAAATGGTGTGGTCCTTGATAGTGAAATGTAGTTGGGACAACTAAAGTTCAGGAGCAGGGCCACACCTTCAGTTCTGTTATCTCCACCTCCTATCTAGTCACCTCCAATCCCTTATCTACTCCTCCCATCATTTTCCCGTTTCTTTCTTTATTAAAAGGGTCCTTAAATTATGACTTCACTGTCATCTGGGCTGGGGAATGACAAAATCATTTGGGGGCATTACTTGATTGAAGAGAAACAACCCATTAAAGCAGGGAGAACAGAATGTTCAATGGAGCAGAGATATTTTGCGCTAGTGCTCTGGTTTCTTTTAACAAACTGGGATAATCTTCGAATAATTTATGCTTGTGTCGCAACGTGAATATCGATATGAAAACAAGGTGTCGCGCGTCAGAGACAGGGGAGCACACACTGAACGCGGACGGCTGCGCAGCGTCGCATCGTGGTTTCGACGCACGTTGTGCCGCACGGTAACCCCAACTGGATGCGGCGCGCTGCCACACAGCACATCCATTTCCCCCGGTGGGGAGAACCATGGGAGAACAACATCCATGCAGAAAGAGAGGCAGCCGTCACGGGCCGTCAAACTCTGGAGATAAGATTACAATCCTGCAAACGTATTCACGTTGATGATGTTTAGCGTGAATGAAACCCCACTGATTTATAACTAGTTGCATTGTTGGTGGCTGCTGCTGTTGCTGCTGCTCCGAAAACATCCGCGGTCTGTAGCAACAGCCTATCAGCGCATCGTTGTCAAAGACATGACAGCCCATAATACTTTGTTGCCAGGCATCAGCCAATCACCGCGTCGTTGTCTCTCTCTCTCTCTCACACACACTCAGCGCATGCAATGAAAGTGAATGAATACGAGAAGTGGAAACAAAAACGTGGAGATGTTTTTCCACTTTACTATAATTCGTCCTGGGTCCGGTCGGCGGTGCCTCTTGGTCCGGACATGGACCGCGGTCCGCCTATTGAGGACCCCTGTTCTAGTTGTTATGTATTGTACATTTTTTCTATCCTCATAATGCATCATATATTTTATGGCCATACATTAATAATCAATGCTAGTCTGTGTTTTACCTGAGCAGGTGAGTCCAACAGTCTTGTCAGGTGAGCAGGTGTTTCTAGTTGAGTCTGAGGTTCTACAGTTCAGGAGAGCAGACTCACTGCCTTCACACTGGAACTCTTTGGTCCACATTGGAGCCTTCACTTCTCCATAGAGCGCCCCCTGGAGGACTGAAGGAGGCCCACAGCCAAGCTGCCTACAGACCACCTGTGCATCCTGCTGGTCAAAGTAACCTTCACACACTGAGAGCCACGACTGATCAGACTTCACCTCCACTCTGCCTGAACACTTACTAGTCCCATTCACCAACCTCACCCCTAGGGGGGGAGAGAGAGAGAGACAGAGACAGAGACAGAGACAGAGACAGAGACAGAGACAGACCGACTAGTGAGATCGGACAGAGAGAAAGACAGATACACACACACACACACACACACACACACACACACACACACACACACACACACACACACACACACACACACACACACACACACACACACACACACATACGTGTAGATGTGATTTAGGAGGACACTTCCGTCGGTGTATGTGTATTAACCGGACATAAAAAAAGGTGGATTTGGGCTCTCTAGACCAATAGAAACACTTCTGCTATTTCAGAATTGTCCATGTTTTAGCAGGACACCAGTTCCGTCGGGTGTATGTGTATTAACCGGACATCAAAAAAAAAGTGGATTTGGGCTCTCTAGACCAATAGAAACACTTCTGCTATTTCAGAATGAAAATGTTTTAGCAGTCCTGCTAATCCAAAATGTCTTGTTAATGGGGTGTGTATTCTTGCCAATTGTCCCCCTAAACCACATTTACCAACACACACACACACACACACACACACACACACACACACACACACACACACACACACACACACACACAGAGAGAAATAGAAGAGGCTTTAATGTATTTCATCATCAACACGCACACAGTCGCACTACACACACACGCACACAAGCAAACACACACGCACACACAGAGCATGTGGGGGGGGGGGGGGGGGGGGGGGGGTATGTGTTTTACACATTACGCATTAAAAATACACTGATGATCGTGAAGATTTGTGCTGCCATCTCTCTCTCAACTAAGGGGTCCTTGGCCTGAAAACATTGAAGACCCCTGAGGTAGATGATCGGGAGTGGTTGAAAATAATAAAACAATTGAAAAATAAATAAAGATCATTTCTATGTGTCCCAATTAAAAAAGAAATGTTCCACGTTTAAGTGATTCTTGCAGAAAATATGTGATATTTTCACTAATTTATTTACATCTACCAAGTTATCCCACTTACGAATTCTGCGCTTGGCAGATTTTCTTTGAAAGGCACTCAAGCACATTATACTGTAGGTGGATTTTGGTTTCTTTATTTTGGGCTGTAAGAACACCAGAGGGCAGTGTTGGGTGAATTCAGGGAGCATTCCATTGTAGTCTGCCTTACCAAGAAATGGAGGCTGAGTTTCATGTAATCATATTTCATATCTAAATGCATATTTACCTTCACAAACAACACCAGCATCTTCACTGTGATCACAGTAGTTTTTTCCAAACCCTCCATGGCTGCAGTGTGATAGATGTGATTCATAGCCTGAACAGCTGACTTCATCCAACCAGATCCTTCCATCAACCTGTCCAAAGTGTGTTCCATTTGGTACTGACAGAGCCTCTCCACAGTCTAACTGTCTACACACAACCTGAGCATCTCTCATAACCCACCTTTCATTATCACACACCGTCCCCCAACTGTCTTTATAGTAGACCTCCACTCTGCCTGAACAGGAGGTTGGACCACCAACCAGCCTCACTGGAAAACCTGAATGAGAAGAAAAACATTAAAACATAAACATTAGCAGCATGAAATAATTCTTCCCTCCATACATGCAGGAGTGTCATCATAACAGAGCATTGTACTTTACACCATGTATGATGAATCATGACTTTACACTAGGACTGTACACCATGTATGATGAATCATGAAACACACACTAATTGTATTACTAGCAGTGTTGGGAAGAACGTTACGTAACAAAACTACTTTTCTCTGTAACTAATAACGTAACTCGTTACCTTTCCCCATTCAATAACGCCGTTCTAGTTGCTGTGGTGTAAAGTGGCTTGTTACTTTCAGTGGTCCAAATGAACTGTTTCTCTCCGCACGCAGAGCGGCCGCAGAGCGGAGTCTGCCTGTCTGCTGCCTGGGTCATAAACTTGCCTCTGTGTCTGTGGTAACTCTCATGGTGCACCCATAGTCAAGTCAAACACATGCCTGGCTTAGCACACTAACTTGATGCACTGTAGAGGAGCAATGATTGGTTGACCTAGCTTAAAGATTCAGGCTAAGCCAATCAGAGACGGCCTTGGGCGGGTCTTAAAAAATACACACAAACTCAAAGCCAAGGCACACACATTGTCACATAAACGGTGAAGAGAGACGGAGGCACGGAGCGGAGAGTTCTCCTGTCTCCAAATGCTGGCGAGATCTCGAGACAACAGCAGCTTTGGAACTTGGAAACATTATTTTAACTTTGTGGAGATAAATGGCCCTGAAATCTACTCCACCAAAATCGCCACAGCATGTCACCCAGAGTGAACCAAACTGATTGATTGCCAAGCCACGTAATGCAAGTGCTAGCTAGATATGAAACATGCTTGATCAATGATGCTTTCCATGCAACCTTTGAGTCTGTTAACGCAGTCTGTTGCCTTCAGATAACTACTAAGTGTTGCACAGCAAAAAGGCTACAATGAATATATGCCTGTCAACATTTCTAAACATATCTTTAGCTTTATTGTTCCATTGCATTTCTATATGCATAATTGCTACAATGTCAGGGAGTTGTATTTTTTTCTTTATAAGGTCATTATTGAAGCCCCCTTAAAAAAAAAGAAAAAAAGTGTAACAGAATGCTTCGTTTTGATATTTTTTTTAAAGTAAAGTAAGGTAACTAGTAACGAGTTACTTTTATAATTTAGTAACTAGTAATGTAACAAGTTACTTTTTCAGAGCAGTAACTAGAAAAGTAATAAGTTACTTTTTTAAAGTAACTTGCCCAACACTGATTACTAGTGTGAGACTTAAACCAATGAGGATAAACACACCTCCTTTAGAGCTAATCAACAGTAAAAACAACTCATTGCTGTTGATAAAATATGTTTTATTTAGGACATAACTTGTTTTAACCATTTGGAAAGTAAGGCTGCCTTCATGACACGTGAAGCATAGCATTAGCAGCAGCAGCGAGAGCCTAGCTAGCCGAGAGCCTGTATCTTACAAGAAGTTGGCGGCCCTTCGGGCCACTCACCTCTAGAGTTCGGCCCACTCACCTCTTCACAGCAACATACTGTCTGTCTGTCTGTGTGTGTGTGTGTGTGTGTGTGTGTGTGTGTGTGTGTGTGTGTGTGTGTGTGTGTGTGTGTGTGTGTGTGTAGGGGTGTGTGTGTGTGTGTGTGTGTGTGTGTGTGTGTGTTGCTAAAATGAAAACATTGAAATAATGAAAATAAAACATTGGCAGGCCTATTATAGTAATAATAATAACACAATTAGGCCAAAACTTTTTTTTTCAAAAATTTTTTTTTTCAAAAAACTTTTTTTTTCTCAAAATTTCTTTTTTTTCCTCAAAACACTATTTTTTCTCTAAATTTTTTTTTTTCTCAAAAAAATATTTTCTCTCAAAAAAAGAACTACCCATATTTGCCCATTACAAATCCATTTCATTGCTGGTATACCGTGAGGGCCCCCGAGCTCTAGATTTGAGGGCCCCCGAAGGGGGCCCGAAATTCTAGTAATTATTAATTAGTGTGGTTGCCCGAAGCTTTGGGGAAACTATCTTTTCACTAGATAAACTTTCCGCTCTATAAACCTTTCCGCTGCCATTGGAAATTGATGGAAACCAGATCTTTCATTGTTACAAATGGAATTCAATGGGGGAGTGGTGCTAGCTCGAGGATTGGTCTGGCTTGACATGACAATTGACCAGTCGCTATGCCCCTCCTAAAACCGTCCTTGTCCAATGCCAAGTTAGCAACAGGTTACTAAGACAGGTGACTTGGCAAGCTGCCATGGCAGCGTGCATCGGTGTACCGAGTCTGGCTGCTAGATAGAGATGGGATTTATGGTTCTTTGAAGTGAGCCGGATCTCTGAGATCCGTTCCTTTCAAAGAGCCGTTCAAAAGACTGGCTCATTTTAGTAACTGGTTACTTTGAAGATTTTGATTATCATTGCAAATCACTTCCACCCTGATAGGCCTATACATTTTGGCCATTGGATACATTTCTGGCATTTGAAAATAGCCGATCTACAAGCTCACAATGTGTCACGTTGCGATGCATTGTGAGCTTGTAGATCGGCTATTTTCAAATGATTTTTCTACATTTTACTCATTGGAAAAACTGTGAAACAGGACATTCTGCATAACGAGTACGTTCTAATATTGGTACTTTAAGTACATTTTGATACCAATACTATTTTACTTTTACTCAAGTACATTAACATTCCAAACTTGATTGCAGTATTGATATTTTTAAATTGAGTACTTTTCCCACCACTGTTCATTAGAAAGGAACGGCTCCCTACTGTGAACCGAATCCTATCGTTCATTTAAAGAGCCGTTCAAAAGACTTGATTCGTTCGTGACCGTCCCACCCACTCGCTCTGTGTCAAACAAACACTGAAACAAAAACAGAATGGATTACACTGACCTACACAAACCCACGGGGGTTACCAACTCTAGCAGCCAGACTCGGTACACCAATTTACGCCGCCATGGCAGCTTGCCAAGTCACCTGCCTTAGTAACCTGTTGCTAACGTGGCATTGGACACGGACGGGTTTAGGAGGGGCATAGCGACAGGCTCATTAGCTTGCTGCAGAATATAGTCATGGCAACCCCACTTGCAATTTCCAACTGCATCTTTCTAGTTGTTATGTATTGTAAATTTGTTGTCCTCATAATGCATCATATATTATGGCCATACATTAACTCAGTCGGTGCCGTATGTAAAGTGGGACCTCTTATATTGCCGTTTCGCCAACAAAGGGTTAAAAAAATAGTGTGCACGCTGGTGCACACATTCGTGCACAGATCATGCACTATGCATGTGCATGCTTTTCACAGCTTTCAAACAAAAAAGAATCTGCTTGGAAATCCGTTCAGGCATTCAGGAGAAAGCAGCCCTTGTGTTTTCTTCAAATGTAAACAAACATGGCTGCCATGTTTGAAAGATGGGGTTGGTATGGGGGTTAAACATGCAATTTCGCGATCGCGATCATGCCTAGTACATTGTTGGAGATCCATTTTTTTTTTATTATTTATTATTTAAAAAAGAAAGACGTCCAGAAGACGTCTGGCAGGGAAGGCCATAGTTAAAAAGACGTTTTTATTATAGAAAACGTTGTGTTTTACCTGAGCAGGTGAGTCCAACAGTCTTGTCAGGTGAGCAGGTGTTTCTAGTTGAGTCTGAGGTTCTACAGTCCAGGAGAGCAGACTCACTGCCTTCACACTGGAACTCTTTGGTCCACATTGGAGCCTTCACTTCTCCATAGAGCGCCCCCTGGAGGACTGAAGGAGGCCCACAGCCACGCTGCCTACAGACCACCTGTGCATCCTTCTGGTCAAAGTCACCTTCACACACTGAGAGCCACGACTGATCAGACTTCACCTCCACTCTGCCTGAACACTTACTAGTCCCATTCACCAACCTCACTGACTCTAGAGAGAGAGAGAGAGAGAGAGAGAGAGAGAGAGAGAGAGAGAGAGAGAGAGAGAGAGAGAGAGAGAGACACACACACACACACACACACACACACACACACACACACACACACACACACACACACACACACACACACACACACATACACACACAGAGTCTTTAATGTGTTTGATCATCAACACGCACACAGTCGCACTACACACACGCACACACAGAACACATCAGATGTTTGAGAAGTGGTAAGTTCCGTTAATTCAGTTCAGTTAATAATAATGATACCAAATAAATATTTACCTTCACAAACAACACCAACATCTTTACTGTGACCACAGTCTTCATGTCCAAACCCTCCGTGGCTGCAGTGTGTTAGATGTGATTCACTGCCTGAACAGTTGACAACATCCAACCAGATCCTTCCACCACCCTGTCCAAAGTGTGCTCCACCTGGTGCTGACAGAGCCTCTCCACAGTCTAACTGTCTGCACACAACCTGAGCATCTTTAATATCCCAGTAATCATCACACACTGTCCCCCAATAGTCTTTATAGTAGACCTCCACTCTGCCTGAACAGGAGGTTGGACCACCGACCAGCCTCACTGGAAAATCTGAATGAGAAGAAAAACATTAAAACATAAACATTAGCAGCATGAAATAATTCTTCCCTCCATACATGCAGGAGTGTCATCATAACAGAATTGTACTGTACACCATGTATGATGAATCATGACATACACACTAATATTTATAGTGTGATACTTTAACCAATGAGGTAAAACACGCACCAGTCCTTTAGAGGTAATCAACTCTAAAATCACAACTCAACTCTCTCTCTCTCTCTCTCTCTCTCTCTCTCTCTCTCTCTCTCTCTCTCACACGTGCGCACGTGCGCACACACCCACACCCACACACACACACACACACACACACACACACACACACACACACACACACACACACAGCTCTATTATGCAAATTAGGACAAAATAACTTTTTTTTATAAAGTTTTGGAAAGCAAGGCTGCCTTCAATCTATGTGAATCATAGCGTTAACTCATGCTGGACACAGTTGTGCTTGTGTATCAATTATGACGTATTTGACCTAATGATTTTATTATCCTGTCTTGTTTTTTTTTTTATGTATTTCTATGGTTCACTAATAAAAGTTGAATTGATATATATATATATATATATATATATATATATATATATATATATATATATATATAGTATATGTATATATATATATATATATATAAAATATAAAAAAAATATATATAGGCTATGTAGGTTATTATGCCTAATGATTATTATTGCATTATGAGTTCTTATAAGTGCTTATAACTGTACTTTCATCGTATTATAAGCAGATTATGATGCAGTTATACTTGACGTAAAGCAATTCATAAAAGTCTATATAAAAAGTTAGGATCATTGTTATGAAGCACGGGTATTTATGAGCTTCAATAAATATAATAGTTATACAGTGTTATGAACAGATTGTAATACATAACAAGTATTCTTATAATGCATCATAGATAAGAACTTAATCAATCCTAAAGTGTAGTGTGTGTCTTTTACCTGAGCAGGTGAGTCCAACAGTCTTATCAGGTGAGCAGGTGTTTCTAGTTGAGTCTGAGGTTCTACAGTTCAGGAGAGCAGACTCACTGCCTTCACACTGGAACTCTTTGGTCCACATTGGAGCCTCCACTTCTCCATAGAGCGCCCCCTGGAGGACTGAAGGAGGTCCACAGTCAAGCTGCCTACAGACCACCTGTGCATCCTGCTGGTCAAAGTCACCTTCACACACTGAGAGCCACGACTGATCAGACTTCACCTCCACTCTGCCTGAACACACACTAGTCCCATTCACTAACCTCACTGACCCTGGAGAGAGAGAGAGAGAGAGAGAGAGAGAGAGAGAGAGAGAGAGAGAGAGAGAGAGAGAGAGAGAGAGAACGTCGCACTTTAACAAACTCCTCCTAGGGGGTTAATCGGATCAACTTCAGATTCGCTCAGCATACTCGAGACACCTTAACGATGAAAAGTTGTGCGAATCGTGAGTTTTCGTAAAACGGCGTGACCGTGGCGAAGCGTCAAATTTCCTTCACCAAACAGAAGTGCCCCCTCTTCTGATTGGTCGATACTTGATTGTTCCTTTTTTTGGCTATTACTCATCAACCGTTTGTTGTACAAACTTCTGGGTGGAGACATTTGACTTGTTTCAGAGTCCTTCACCTTAATTGGTTTAACTTAGCCCCGTCCCCTCTTCTGATTGTCCGAAACTTTATTTGGCATTATCTCGTCAACCGTTTGTCGTACAGACTTGTGGGTGCAGTAATTTGACTTGTTTCAGAGTCCATCCCCTTAATTGGTTTAACTTAGCCCCGCCCCCTCTTCTGATTGGCCGACACTTTATTTGGGTTTATCTCGTCAACCGTTTGTCGTACAGACTTGTGGGTGGAGTATTTGACTTGTTTCAGAGTACTTCAGCTTAATTGGTTCAGCTTAGCCCCGTCCCTCTTCTGATTGGCTGCTGCCCCTTGTAACGTGG